>NC_052509.1:15946977-16189624 GCF_014356525.2 Nilaparvata lugens | reverse complement strand
GCGCACAACTGCAAGCGCGCACAGATTGCGATGCGAACAACTGTTAGTGCGCACAGATTGCGATGCGAACAATTGTTAGTGCGAACAACTGTATACCACCCTATTTTTCTAGTAAAGATTGGTACACAGATGAATTGATTGCTATGAGAGAGACCTGTTTATATCTTTATGATCTAGTCAAATGTTTTAATATGGATGTACACAAAGATATTTATAAGAAAGTCAGATATTTGTATAATAAGCAAGTCAAGCAAGCAAAATTGGATTTTCATAACAATCTAGTCAATAATACATGTAACAAACCAAAGTTAATGTGGAAAGTTATTAGAGAAAATTTATTGTTAAACAGTACGTCTACTTCGCATAAGAAAAATGTAAACTTAAATTCTAAAAATTTCTATTCGTATTATGTTGATAGCATAGCTGATGTTTTGGCTGGAATACCAAGCAGCATTAACACAGTCTCTCACTATTTGAGAAAAGTAAGAAGAATAGGACCATCTTTTTCGTTCCATCATGTGACTGTGGAACAAGTGTTTTTGTCATTAAATTCTCTTAGAAATACCAACTTAGATATTTTTCTTTTAAATTCTTTCATATCGATGGTTGAAAGTCAAAATGTTGTAAGCGCCAAAATCTGGGAAAATTGGTTTTTGAGTCCAGCTGATAGAGATAGATATGTGCTTGTTTTACGTCCCAGCAAAGTGTTGTAACCATCTAATTCATTTTAAGGGAGAAAAAGAAGAATAAAGTTTGTTGTAACTGCCAATATGGCAAGTCTTTGAAAGTCAAAATGTTGTATGAGCTAGAAACTGCTAGCCAGAATGTTGTATAAGCCACCAGTCACATGGTTCTAGGTTATGTTTCAGTGGAAGTTGAAGCGTGATTCTTGTTTCATTGGTCTGTGTAGCGTGATTTGCTGTGTATTTTTGTTGTTTGAAATTGAATTATCCAGGAAAACTCTTATCAAGAGAATGAGTTTGTAAACTGTTTCATCATTTCTTTGAGAGGTGAGATATCTATCGTTATTTTTAATCATTGAACACCACTCTAATTAAGTATTAATTAAGTATTAAGTACTAATTTAAATATTATTTTGAAGCTTTATATTTCTCAGTTGTCTGCATCACCAACTCAATTGTAATCAGTTTCAAATAACATAGGCTACTTCTGAATTTGATGCAGGTTATTTTTTCATTGGAGATTCAATCAATTTATGTGCAAATAATGAAAACAGGAAACATAGTAGTATACAATGATGTGGTCTATACATTGTAGGATAGTCTATTTTTCTAGGATATATATACACAGAGGTAGGACATTACTTGTTTATGGTGGGTAGAGGATGGATACATGGATTAAGTTACTTGGATATAAGTTACATATTACTTACAGTGGATATAAGTTACTTATTTTTGAGAAGACAGAGTGGGGTGGGCCTACTTGACCACTTTTACTTGGTTCCTATTTGAAAGTTGAATTATTAAAACAAATTGGAAATTGATTATTTCACTCAACTCCTCTATCAATTTCCAATAAGTCATTATTAATTTGTTATTGTATAATATTGATGAAATGTTTTTTCACAGGTTGGAAAAAATGACTAGTAGAACTGCTATGTTGGCTGAATTTGCCATGAAATCTAATACCAGTAGCCTACTACAGAATTTGCCAGTTTAAAAAAGGAGATGAAAATGTCTATCTAAGAAATAGCTATTTTGAAGATGAAGAAACAAGGACAATATCAATGCTTTGTAGAAGGAGCAAGACTGGAGTAACATCAAAAACCCAACTGTACAATGATAAGCTTCCAATAAATGAGAGAAAATATAAAAACTTAACAGATTTGTGTAAAAATGGAATCATCCCTGAAAGATTCCATACTGAATACTTCCAGATCCCTCAAAAAGACAGCTGACGTTCTACCAGAGACAGATGAAGAAGACTCTGTAGAAGTTTAGAGTATCAGAATAACTATTAGATTACAAATAAAAATCAATAATAATATTAGTGATTTATTAGGAAATGAATATTAGGATAGACTTGTAGTTGATAGATTTAATAGTTACTACTTACTACTATGGACAAATATTTCATTATTCAGTGCATTATTTACTACTTTATAAATATTTAAATTATTTGCTTATTTTTTTATCTTCTACTTTAATTTATCCATGTGCTTTATCTAACTGCTTTTATTTGGAATTAATTGTGCAAGGCAATTGACCTGATTTAGACTGCTAACTGAGCAGTGAATGATGTACATGAAACTGTGCATGTAGCCTATGTAAGTTATTCTTTTGTACTCTTAATTTTCATGTTATTTTCTTATTTTTGCCTACTTGTTAAATTTTCTATTAATCTTAATTATTTCTACTTGCTGAATTTAAAATTATACAAATAATTGATTCAATTTTCTCTAATAACTGAGCATTGAATGGAACTGTGGATGTGGGGAGTAAGACCATGATACACAAAACTAAGTTATAGGAAACTTTATGATAAGTTATACAATGCCTATGATTATAAATGATGAATAAATTGATTCTATTCTAATAAAATCTCTTTTTTCTCAATCATTAGATTAATTTTAGAGAAAAATTAAAATTGTAACCTCCATACAGTAAATTTCAGTGTAAGGCAGAATGTTGCAAGAGACAAAATCTAAATAACACGGGAATATGTCGAGTCAGATTGTTGTAACTGACATTAAGCTCAAATTTTGTAATGGCAAAATGTTGTAAGTGCCATAAATTGGTTAAAAATGGGAAAAAATGAAATTTGAATAATATTTTCATAGAAAATAGTTGAAATGAAGCACATATACACATGTAAGAAGATAATTGTTGTTGAAATGATGATTCTAGAAGTTTTTTAGCTCTCCTGAAAAAACCGAGTTCTGACTCTTACAACAATTTGACTTTCTACCATCGATATGCAAAACAAGCAGTCAACATATATGTGAAGTTTTATGTCATATCTTTAATTCTTGTATTGACTTTGGTGTTTTTCCTGACTTGCTTTAACTGTCGAAAGTGGTGCCAATTTTTAAAAAAGGTGACCCCAAACTGTGTAGTAACTACAGGCCAATATCCATTGTGCCAATCTTATCTAAAGTTTTCGAATTTATAACTGTTCAACAGTTGTCAGATTACTTAGAGAGGGAAAATTTACCATCAGATAAGCAATTTGGTTTCAGAAAGAATCATACCACTTGTCAGACGGTGATGTCTTTCATTCAGAATATCCTAACTGGTATGGAAGGAAAAAATTCTGTAAATGCAAAACTATTCGATATGTCACGTGCTTTCGATACAGTCTCCCATAACATTCTTCTGACTAAACTGGAGAATTTAGGTTTAAATTCTATATCTGTAGCACTGATAGGGTCATATTTGAATGATAGATTCCAAGCTGTTTCTTTTAATGAAGAAATGTCTTGTTTTAAGCCTGTTAAAACTGGAGTGCCGCAAGGTTCAATCTTAGGACCCTTGTTATTCATAATATATATGAATGACCTGCCAGGGAACATTGAGGATGAGAGTACAAAGTGTTACATGTATGCGGATGATGTATGTCTAAATGTAATTACTGGTAGCGAAATGAGAGAAACTGTTCTAGAAGAAAAGGTGAATTTTGTGTCAGATTGGTGTAGAGCTAATAAACTTGCTTTGAATTTAGACAAAACACAGGATTCATCTGTGTCTTATGGAACCCGACATTCACCACATTTAGTCAAATTCCTAGGCTTCAACATACAAAGTAATATGAAGTGGAAGAGTCATGTTGATTGCACTATCCCAAAAGTCACAAGGGGTATTTTTATGCTCAAGAGACTGAAGGAAATAGTGTCTCAAAAAATCCTAATTACTGTTTACTATAGCTATGTACACTCTCATCTTTCCTATGGTACATTATTATGGGGAAACTACAATGATGCTAATTCTTTGTTTATTTTACAAAAGAGGGCAATAAGAAATATATGTAAAGTACCACCCCTTACGCATTGCAAACCTCTTTTCATTGAGTTTAGAATTATGTGTTTACCCTGTATTTTTATATTTCAATGTTTATTGTTCGTAAAAACTAATGTTATGTCCTTTTCCAGTCATTCTGAAATTCACTCCCACAATACCAGAAGTAAATTGAACCTGAGAAATGAATACTGTCGGTACAAATCCAGTCATGTGAGTTTTAGGGCGTGTGCAATTCGATTCTTTAACCAATTAAGTTACCATTAAACATTAGAGACTTGGCTGTGGAAGATTTCAAATTAAGAATTAAAGATTTTCTAATTAGAAACTGTTTTTACAATCTGGATGAATATTTTAGCTTTAATATGAACAATTTTTAAATTGTGATGAAATTGTGATATTATGTACATGTATAACAATGATTGTATTTTTATGACGTGGCCTATACTTGTTTTATACTTGTCGTTGGCAATAAATGGATTTGATTTGATTTGACCTCTGAAATTTCATGGAACAGGACTCTTTATATACCTACTGATACCAAGTACTGGAAGTTATTTGAAGTATCACATTTTCATTCTTGAAAGGAATTTTCTATTTTGAATAACCAAGTACAAAACTTCTGTGAAATTTTTATAAGGATTTAAGCTGTCTATGTCTTATATTCTTCAGAGAATATATAACCTGTACTGTGATAAAGGCTTCAATAACTCCAATGAGATGGTAGACCAGTATTACAGTATTAGTAATGTTATGTACACTATATGCACTGAAACTAAAAAAAGATAATTCACACTTTTAAGTGAGTTTGTGATATTCATAATTAGATCTAATTATGGAAGCTTTGTAGCTCAACACAAAAACACATGTGGGTCTAATGGGTCTTACACAAAATTACATTTTATTAATATTTTTAAATAAAACTAAGTGATCATGAATAAAATGAAAGAATAGAATAAAATTTTCAAACTGATTGAAAATTGAATAAAATAATTGAAGACAATACTTTGTCTATTTCATGGAAGAATTAGAATCTCAGAATTCCATTGAATTTCTAATGTTCGCTGTCTTCATCAGACTCAGGTAGTCCTGATACAATCGTGTGCATTGCGTTTGCAAGGTTCATGTAGAATGGATGAACAGATTTATCAATCCACGGCAGAGCTTTTAATAAATCTTCATAATTCTCCTTGCTGATTGGAATAGGCGTTTTCCTAATCTGCTCTAAAGATTTTGGCATTGTTACCACTTGTTTTCTAGTGTTTTTCAGCAAATCTATTCCCTCGAAGCCACTTTCAAACGATGTTCTGTAGTGCAAAATACCGATTTTGTCTTTTAGTACCTTCAACTCTACACATTTTGAAATGAGAACTTGTTCCTTTTCATCATTTTTCTTCCTTAAAACAAATGGTAAATTGGTTCCACTAAACAATTTTGTAATGTCGAGGATATCTTCCAAAGTCATCTCGATCACTTCAAGAGGAGGATTTTCCTTACAAGTGGAAATAAATACAGCCCAATCTGTTGGAGTGTGAATTTTTTCATTTCCCAATTTTTTCTTCTTCCTCTGTATTATGGAGTGGATTGTGCCCACCTCTAAATTCGTATGGCCTCGTAGAAGGAACTTGTGGAAAATACTTTTCAAAGTCTTTGATTTATACAAAATAAAGAAATAAGCAAATACAACAAAAAAATTCATGTTTTGGCTAGTGCAATTATCAGACCAAACTATTAAGTTTTCAATTGAGTCGCAATTCATGAGAATTTCTTCTGCCCATTTTATCAGACAGCAACCCATTTCTTTTCCACCTCTGGCACCCACTGTCTCATCCCATATCATGCAATGAGATCTTCCTGTAGTTGAATTGTGTATGGTGAAATTCAATGTCCATAATTTCCTAAAATAGAAAGATTGAGAATTTGTTAGATATGGCGTGGGCAAGCATTTTTGTAGGTCCACACTAATAACATTTGTTTTGGAATCGATTTCTCTCGCATTACATTTATCCTCTCTTTTTAATCTATATCTGAGAACTGCTTCTTTCTGGTGCGATTTCAGTTCATCTTCAAGTTCTATTTTTTCTTCACCATCACAGCATGCTATTCTATTTTCCAATTTATCGCATGTGTCACACGTATCTACAGAGGGTGCATGAAATCCGAAATTGAACTCATAATTAAAAACATTTCTATAGAGGGTTTCAGAAGCTGCTTTAATATTTTTTACCTCGCACATTTATTTATACAATTTGTATAAATATATGTATGAAGAAGTATAATTAATATATGTATAATTTGTTTGAAGAAGTACAACCAAGTACTCAGATCTTTTTTCAAAAGGTTTCTTCTTTCTTCTAAATCCCTCCATAATATAATACAATAAAAGGAGCTTGCTGATCAAAGAATATCTTGAAATTTTTATTTCAAATATGCATACAACAGGAAGCAGCAATATATATTATTTATGATGGATGTCCAGGTGGCAGTTTCATGAACTAATGGACTTCCATCCTTCTCTCATTGAATCAGCAAGTTCACAAAAGAAAGTATGTGACATCCATCTTCAGCGCTCGATGTTTTTCAAATGCCTAAAGATGAAAGATAACATCCATCCAATGTGCAGGAGAGGAATGTGACTTCCATCCCTAATGGTTTCAAAATACAGCTGAATGAAAGAGAATTGGACTTCCATCTTTTGCAGAAGTGTAAAGAGTCAAAAATTGCATACAGCCATGTCTGAATCTCAAAATAGCAAAAAATGGACTTCCATCTTTTGTGCATGTGACTACAGAACTTAGTGGGACACGGTTTGGGACTTTGGAAACGTTCAATGTGTTACGACGAGGGCTCTAGACAGAATAGAGGTTGCCGACTTCCAGGGAGCATTCAGGGACCGGGAAATTCGGTATCAGCATGTTATCGACTCCAATGGGGACAAATTTGAAGATTTCTAATGAAAAATTGTACATATTCTGCCAATAAAAATTTCCTGAGGTCAGTCCAGTTACTTATTATACAGAACCTGTATATTTGTTTTTTCTCCCTCTAGTATCTAACTGTATTGGAAGTAAAACTGAGATATTTATAGGCTCAGATAAAATATGCTCAGATCAGAGAAGGTGGTCAATTTGCACTATCTATTTTATAGGTTAGTAATTCTAATTATTAATAATGATCATCATCCTGGCTCTACTCAACAGAAAAATTCTATTGACCGAACCAATGGTTGAGTTCAAAGCCACTGATCAGTGAGTGAACGATGAGATCGGTGAGTGAACATGGCTCTGAACGAAGTACTGTTTTGTCGTTGACCGACAGTGAACTCTAAACTAACTGGAATGGACTAGCAACACAAAAAAAGTGAGGCAGCTGGTAAAGATAGGCAACCCGCATTGCTGTGGGATTCGTTCATTTTGTTACGCATTGGCTCTTATGGGAGAATGCATTGCACGGTCTCAATTTCTATTTTATTTCTATATTGTATGTCTTATTCCACGGAAGCATTATTTTTCCTTTATCAAGCAGTTCATTGTTAACTTTTTGAGAGCAAAAATAATGAAATAGGTTGAATATTAATAAAGAAAAGAATTTTTTTATTTGTGACTGCAGTAGTTTTAGTATTGTCAACTTTTCACAAGCATGGGAATAACTTTGGGCCAGATTTAAGAGAAGCGTATTATTTATTTATTTTTATTTATTCAACAAGGACAAATATAAACTGTCATGAAATGATTGGGAATAAAAAAACAGGCTCATAGTCCAATCTCATATTTTTCACAATAAAAGTAGGTAAATAAAATAAATTATGATGATTCAATAACACAGGATTATTAAATTATGTAATGATAGCAATATACTAGGTATTCTGATAACATTTCAAATCAGTGTGGGAGTTTCAGAAATGATGCAAAGAAATCTATGAAGAAACATTATATCAATTGTATTATAATTATATGGAGTGGCCGTAGTCGAGTGGATCAGATGCTGGCTTTATGATTCAGAGGCCTGGGTTCAAATCCCGGCCCGGGCAAGATATTTATCTCGGGCCACTCCCGTGTTTCGGATGGACACGTTAAGCCGTCGGTCCCGGCTGCCTAAAAAGCAGTTGTTAGGTCATGTCAGAGGCCCTGAAATTGATTAGCTGCGACCTGAAAACTCTGACACCAGACCTGAGCCAGCCAGGTCACTCAATATTATTATTATTATTATTATTATAATTAAGACCATATGATAAGCAAACAGTAAAATATGCTAAATAATAATTATTTTATAATTATAAATCATATAAACAATAATACACATATAATTATACACATAAAATTATTTTATAATTGTAAATTGAACGATTATTAAATTTATTTGAAATGGGAAGATTTCAAAAATTAATTACAATTCAGCTGATAACAATATCATATTTTTCAAAATAAAAGTAGGTACCTAAAATAAATTATGTCATCTCATGATGATAACACAGAATTATTAATCATTATTGTAAAGCTGTGTTTACACAAAATTCATTAAATGTTTATTTTTTCGTACTTATAGATTCTATTAGATTATAGTATTATACTATCAGATTCTATTAGTATTATATGCTGCTACTTACACTAAATTTATATTATACATTATACATAAAATGTATGATACGCCTACTGTACCTACATAATATACCGTATACAAATATTATGATAAATATACCATATTTATTATATGCTGATGCTTAACACCAAATTTATATCCTTAAATTACATCATACATAGAATGTGTGATAGAATGAATGATAGTCTTTGTAGGGAAACATTCACAATTTCTGCATCAGATATTATTTATTCTTTTTTGAATAAGGATTAATTTGTTCTTCAACTATGTTTTTTATTTTAGATGCTATAAAGTAGGCCGAAATTTTCAATAAACATAGAAACTTTCAAAGTATGGTATAACTTACTAGGAATATAAACAAATTTGTTGTCTTATTTTTGGTCAAATAAACTGATCAATATAGAAAGAAGTATTGGAAATGTATGTGAAACAAAAAGATTTCTTCAAATTAATTAACAGAATAAAAATGTTTGACTTACCTGTGAAATGGTATTTCATTTCCTTTAACATGCCCATTCTTGCATCCAAATGCAACACAATACATCACCATTTTTCGGTCGTATTTTCATTCAATTCTACGCATTTCACTACAAATACATCACAATATTTAAGAGAAAAGGTTGTGATCTAATACTAATAGCCCTAATACTCATTCAAATCCGTTTTTAAACTTTAAAAATGAAAAATCGTACTCAAGAGCTGCAACAGCCTACTTGAATGTATGCGTACGAGAGAGAAGGGAATCCCACACGGTATTCCTGTCTCACTCACTCCGCCTTACACACTTTTGGTTGTAGCTAAGCATTGGACAGCCCGTTCCAGTTAGTTTAGAGTTCACTGTTGACCGATGCATAGACTCACATGCAGCGCTAGATTATTTGGAATTGAAATCGGCCATTAAGGGGACAGCCTGGAAGATTATTACATACTAAAGATCTTGAAGATTTTTGTGATCTATAGTATTACAAAGAAATATATATTATATAATATCTCGCGCTAAAATACCTCAATGGAACCTTTAATTTCAAGTGAAAGCTAGTATTGCTGCATTGGGAAGGCATAGGTATTGTGCGTTTATACCTCTTCAAGGTCGTCTTTGGTCTAACTGATAAGAAAAAAAATATCATATCCGGTTCGTTCACTGATCAACTACGTAATCATACTTTTCCACCGATGGAAAAGAACGTAAATAGAGTAGCTGAATGTAAACACACATGGCTGAATAAGAAGTTGTTTACAAATAATGGACTCCATTATAATGTATTAGGGAGCAGAGAAATGCATGATTACATAAATTCAATAACATTTAAAATATTTTACAAGGCATTCAAAACTACTCCAATCACCTGATGGTTTTCCATTTTAATTGATTACAACTGATTGACTGCTTGACCAGTTACTCAAAATTCATTGTTAAATATGGTGAATAAAATGGAATACCATTTATTACTTATGCAAACGTTAATATTATATTGAAATAAAATTATTATTAATTATTTTTTGAAAGAGTATGGATACTTTAAGAAATTGAGCATTTATATACCAGCGAGTTTTAAATTACTACCAATAATAACAAGGAAACATGTGGACTGTGTATGTGGAGTCACGTGGAGTGTTGTTGCAGCCTCGAGACGCGTGCAAGGAATCGTACCTTCAGTTTTAAATTAAATTCAAAATACTGTGATTTTTTCTTCTGTTTGAGAGTTAGTACTTATAATGTCGGTACTATTTCTAATCAATTTTTTTCTCATTCTGTGTTATTTTTATTGATTGAAGTGGTTGTTTAGTTATGAATTGAGGTTAAGTTTGTTCAATGTTGTGCATGTTATTCAACTTCATTTATTTACAAGATTTACAGAATAGAGTTTACACTCTTATCACTCTTTTCCACGAGTAAACCAAGCTTGTCGTGCGCGTGAAGCAACAAGCTGGATTGAAAAAGAGACCTAGTTTGTCGTCGTCCCGGTTTGACTAATAGCCCAATTTGTCCCATTTTTTTTGGTTGTGGTGGTTTTAAGGGCTGGTGGTTCTCTGCTACCCAAACAGATCAAAATTAAAATCAGTTTCATTCTCTACTGTTCCATCTTGGACATTGTAAACAAAGAATGGGGAACCCTGACGTAGTTCATATTTTGACCACCAGAGACTGCATAAGTCGAATCTTCAGCTAGCTTCTGCTCCCCTTATCACCTATGGTTTACTATATTTTAGCTCGTTGGATTTGTAATTTTGTATAATTCTAACCTAAAAAAAGCTTAGGTATAGGTTACCTTACCTTACTTTCGGTTCATTTATGTTATTTTAATTATAATATTTATCTGTCAAGTTTGCTGTGCATTACGAGTTCAGTAATTTTGTTAAATAATTTAAACCAAGTATATCAAAATTATGGCATACGATTTTCATGATTTTCAAGAATGTCTCTTGGAACGTCTATCAAAAGAAAGTGGTGACAGTGAAAAGAGAGATGCTATAAACAAATATTTGAAAGATGGTTATAATTTAGAAAGGAAATCTGTCCCAGAATTTGAAAATGGTAACCTAATATTTGAAGTTTAATAACTTAGTTATAATAATAATTTTATTGAATTATTTTCAACAATTCTCAGTAGGCCTAAGCTTTTGTAATTAACACTTTATTCATTAACACATTGAAAGCCATGGCTCATGATGTGATATTTTATTGAATGACAGTAACATTTCTGTAATGGCACTGTCATTCATTTGAATGAATGTTCTCATTTGGATAACTGCAAGTGCATTTCTAATGGCAAGACTATAGCGTGGCCCACAGTGAAAATTGGCACAGACCTTTTTCTTTACCATAGTAAATAAAAAAATCTGGTGTGGCTCACTCTCAGAACTTTCCTTCCCGTTATGAGAATTGATCACCTGAAGATAGTGTTCATGCGCATCTCAAGTCTACTATTCAAAGATCTGAGCCAGCAGGTGACAGGACAATAGGCCTAACGCTAGAGACACACGAGGTCTGCTTGCTATATCTGCATAGTGAATGATTTAATAGAATCAACAATTGCAATTGAATAATTACATTTTCTCAAATGTCAAGCTTATTTTCAATTTTAGGTGAAAATGTTACTGAACATTAATTGTAGAGGTTTTCATGCTCAATTTTTTGTTTAAATTGTATCTGTAGCCTTATAATTGGGAATTCAAAATCAAACTTTGCATAGATGGGACGGAGGTCCTGAAATTTTTACAGATATGGGACTTGTGGCAGTTGATAAAGCTTATCAATGACTATTTTAGGTATGAATTTGATCAAAATCGTTGGAGCCGTTTTCGAAAAATCGCGAAAAACATTGTTTTTGAAAACATTTTAGCCGCCATCTTGAATTGCATTTGATCGAAATTGTTCGTGCCGGATCCTTATAGTGTAAAGGACCTTAAGTTCCAAATTTCAAGTTATTCCGTTAATTGGGAGATGAAATATCGTGTACACAGACACACATACAGACCAATACCCAAAAACCACTTTTTCGGATTCAGGGGGCCTTGAAACGTTTAGAAATTTGGGAATTGGGGTACCTTATTTTTTTTGGAAAGCAATACTTTCCTTACTTATAGTAATAGGGCAAGGAAAGTAAAAATGGTCAAATCAGTTACGCTTTTAAGAGTGCATTGAAACATAATGTTTTCTATGGCGATGATTAATTCCAGTGAACACTCTTGTAAATTGTACCCGGCTTTTGTACCCAAGGCCCTAGGACAAGGAAAGTAAAATGCAATTATCACAAAAAAATATTTATTCTGGAAGTATTGTCTAGTAAGTAATCATTTCAAGTAGGAAATTATAGTAATACTGTTGTAAATGTGCTTTTGTAATTAACACTTTATTCATTAAAAGTTTACAATATTGAACAAGATAAAAATAAAATACATCATCTTTGAACATAATCTTATAAAACTCTAAAGCCGCGCTTTCACCAAAGTTATTAACAAAATGTTAATAACTCAATCATTATAGATTTTATTAGATTGAACATAACTTATCATATACCGTACATGATGAACATATGTGTTTGTCAAGTTCCGTTCAATTTAATAGAATCTATAAGGATTAAGTTAACATTTTGTTGATAACTTTGGTGTAAACGTGGCTTTACTTGTTATTCTTTTTATAAACAGTTCGTTGCCAAAACAGTCACCTTGACAACCGTGCTCACATGATAAGTATGGCTAGCCTACATCACTATCTCCCCCTTAGGGATGTTGGTCTCCAATATCCAGATTTCCTTGATAAGGTGGTAGACAATTAATGTGTACAATCTTTGGTTTGGTTCTTCTTTATGTTTTCTTGATCTTGTACACTACATCATTTATCCTCTTCACAATGTAGTATGGGTCTTCCCTTGCTGTTTCTAATTTTGAGCAAACATTCTTTTGAAATTGCCAAATTCAATTCTTGCATATTACAAACAATTTGGATTCTCCTGATTTCCAATGAAACTTAAACAATTAGGTATAGCAGCATGTGATCCTCAACCAAGTCCTTGGAGGCTTCATCGCATCCCCACCAACGATTTCTCAAGTCTCTAAATTGTACAATACTCTGCTCAGCCAAACCTCAGGGCAGACGAACTTCCTCCCTGCCAGGTAGCCATGCTACTGCAGTTCCGAACAGCTGTGCTTCTTCCCTCCCAGACCTCCATGTCTGCAGTTCCAAACAAGCCACGCTTCCTCCCCGCCAGACAGCCATGCTTCTGCAGTTCCGAACAGCCGTGCTTCTTCCCTCCCAGATCTCCATGTCTGCAGTTCCAAACAAGCCACGCTTCCTCCCTGCCAGGTAGCCATGCTTCTGCAGTTCCGGACAGTTGTGCTTCCTCTCAGCTACATGCTGAGGACTGAGGAGTCCTATTCGAGCTAGTAACACCCTCACTTGCTCCTGATTTTCTCACTTATTCACATTCTAATGCATGTGGTAACCACAAATCCTATGTGTGACATCGTTGAGGCACCAAACAATGTTGCTTCTGACTATTCATCTCTGATACTCTAGGTCGAGAGGTAGAAATATCCTTTGTATATTGGCATTGTCATTGAATAACTTTTAATATTCAAACCCATTTCACAAGCAGTCAGATCATTCTCAATTAATCTATTTGATTAAAATCATTCTTCATTTGAAAGAAATTTAAATTCATAAAATTTTATTTTAAATGTCATGAAATTTTTAAATAAGTCAGACCAGGTTACTAGAACATTGTCTCCAATCGCCTGTATCTCTTGTAAGCCTCTCCACGTGATCAGATTCCCCTGTGAATCACAATAACTTTTGGCACACTAAAAATGTTATACATAAATCTCAGAGCCAACCTAAAATGCTCATCAAAGTTCAGAGCAAACCAATGGCAATGATTCTTCTAAAAGTCATCCAACATCTTTTTTCCCCATCAACACTAACATAAACAATCTCAAACAATTTGAAAATTTTCCTCGATTTCCTGTTGCAAGTATTGTCCCATATTAGATACAGATTCTAGCATACCTTCTTTGAGCGAATTTACCAACATGTTGAGTGCTTCCATCACCATTTTTTTATCTTGCACACATTTTCATGCAATACTTTTTGAATGTAGCAAACTTTTAGCACACTTTTTTAAGGATTCAATCCCACTTCTGACACCAATTTTGTAAGTAACACTTTATTCATTAAAAGTTTACAATATTGAACAAGATAAAAATAAAATACAACATCATGTTTGAACATAATCTCATAAAACTCTAACTTGTTATCCCTTTTATAAACAGTTCGTTGCCAAAACAGTCACCGTGACAACCGTGCTCACATGATATGTATCCATGTAGGGCTAGCCTACATCAATACATTCATATTTGTATGACATCTAAATATATAATATTATGTGGATATATCAATATCACTACTATAATTATATTATAATAATACCATTTTGAATAATAAATAATGTGAATAATTTAGAAAAACGGTGTGGCCCCCAGTAAAATAACAAGTCCTGGGCAATGGCACTCAATGAAACATTACTGCCATTCAATCATGAATGACATGGCATTCAATATGTTGAAAGTTTACATTTATGAACAAGATAAAAATAAAATACTACCTCAATTCGGAACGTTCATCACATAACTCTAACTTGTTATCTTTTCATAAACAGTTCGTTGCCAAAACAATCACCTTGACAATCGTGTTCACATGATATGTATCCATGTAGGGCTAGCCTACCTACATCATCTATCGATATATAAAAAAATGAATATCTGTTTGTGTATTTGTTTGTTCCGTATAGACTCGAAAACTGCTTGACTGAACGGCATGAAACTTTGGGAATATATTGTGTGAATATTGGGGATGGTTTCTGGCCAGAAATTTCAATAGGGGGCTAATAATAATTATTTATTAATTCATTTTACAGACCTATGTTTTCGGAATTGTCGGCCGAGCGGCTACCCAAGAACGGAAAGATGATCATGATTCAAGATCATATTGTGATAATATGATTTAGCATCTAAAGTTACCAGCTGTAATAAACAGTCACCCTGTGATAAATTGTGTAATAGTATTAAGCGGTAGTTTGGAGTTGAAGTTTAGTTGATTGCTACCAGCTGTAGATAATGGTTCCTTAGAAGACCTATACAAATAATTATCACCCCATATCATTGAGAAACTGGAAAATGTTGGAAAAAATATTATTCACCCCATGAAAGAAAGTTGTACATATTGCATTCATTAATTACTGAAGAATGACAGAATAATTTACAATTTTCTTGAATCTAGTCTAGCTTATATTCATTCTAAAATGGAAGATGGAATTGTGTGTGATTCATCCAGGACCTCCTATATACTACCGGACCTGAGCCTAGAATAAAATGGCCGCCGTATGTGGTGTTCTTTTAGAAATTCCTACTGAGAAAAAATCACTAATCAGCTGTTAGAGAGCGTCTCAGTTTGTCGAAATCTCAGTTCGTCTAGTCCCCGTTTAAAATATTATTGCCGGCCACCACATAAGGCGGCCATTTTTTTGCAGGCGCAGGTCCGGTATATAGGAAGTCAGCAGGTCCTGATTCATCGTACATCGCATATTTCCTGGGCCATCTATTGACAATCAACAACTATGAAAAGCTAAATTCATCTTTGAAACAGTGATTTAGCCTATCTATTTTTTTTTTTAATTCAACAATATATTATTGATAGATATTACTACCAATTGATTGAGAAGAATATGCTTTCGGAATCATAAATGCTGCATGACTAAGCACATAGGAAGTCCGTATTGAGATGTAAATGAAAATATTGATTGTCAGATAAATTTCATGATTCACCAAATAAAGTCAAGTGTGACATGATATACATTGACGTTTTGGTGGTACGAAGTTCGCCGGGTAAGCTAAAATAAATAATATTGATTTTGACAAGACAATATCAAGGTAGGGCAGCAATTAGGCTCTCAGTATAGATTTAACAGGCATGCCTAATTATTCCATTCCTCTATCATTTCATATCAGCTACTCATTCTAAAGTTTTATTCCAGCTATTCATCATCTCTCTATTGATCCATTCATAAAATCATTCCAAATAGAAACGTTTGTAGTGTATTATCATTCATACCCTTATCATCACATGGGCTCAAAATACTTGTGGAGAGACTGTTTAACATGACGACTGACTACCTTTTTTTGCAGGGGTCCATTATAATCTATGATTGGTGAGAGCAGAAGCTAAATTTAGCCAATATTGTCGGGTGGGGCCAACCCTGCCTGACTTTCAAGCTACAACAGTACATTTGTCGAGATAGCATTAGGTCCCAACTATTATACGGGCGTCTTAGACGCGAAGCATTTTTTCGCTGGTTATAACCAAATTCATCTCTTACTGGGTAGCCTAGGTAAACTATGAGCAAAATAGTCGTTCCCCATAATAATCCTGAAGATGCGCTAAATAAATCCAGACGCCTGTATATTTGGGGCCTTGGAATATGTTTCAATACAATGTTCAAGGCGGGGCAGACTAGTGATTTTCTTCTGTAGCAGGAGAATCCTCCAACAAGGCTCTAGTCCCATATCATAATGCCATAGTTGATTTGACTATGAAAGAGATCCATGGCAAGCCGTTAGTAAGTACATGCTTTTTCAGCTTCCGCATCAAAATGATCACCATTCTGCTCCTATTATAAAACACAATATATGTATAAAGATTTCCTAGAACAATTTCAAGAATGATTTGATCTATATCTTTGATAGTTTGACTTATTTTAAGTTTAAATAAGACTCATTTCCCTGAACAAAAGTTGATGATTTAATCTTGATTCACTCGTATTGTACTCTGCTGCAGTGGATTGTAGTGGTGTTGCGGTTGAGTTGGATCACTGTCATTTTCATTAATTCGACTCTTCAACAAACTTAGTGCAATTAAACAACACTGAAACTCCTTGACTTTTAAATGTTAGTAATTCGATTACTGAAAACTAATTGTGTTAACTTTATTTCAGGCCTGGAGTGGATAAATGTAACCGAGCCCTTGCGATTAAACTTACATCTGAAAGGGAAAATTGTACTACTAGACTTTTTCACCTATTGCTGTATCAACTGTATGCACATACTGCCAGATTTGAAGGCTCTCGAACATCTCTACTCTGTTGAGGACGGCCTTGTTGTGGTGGGTTTCCTTATTTTCATCTCCTCCTAATAATTATGGATTAATTTAATAATACCTTCAACTGGTCACCAAGTTGACGTCTCAACTCGTATGAACCTAAAAATAAAAAACAGTTTGATGTTCAATCCAAAACATGCTTTGCATCGCTTGATTGTAGTGATTTTTCTTTGTATTACTAAGAGTGTATTCACACAAAGAGCATTCAGGCGTTAAGAGTATTCCGTTTTTGAAAACTTGAGTTAATTATAAATTTATTACGAAAAAATAGAGTGAGTGCTTTATCTATGCAGATTACAATATAATTACTTGATACTTGAGGTTCTCCCACTGGAAGCGCGTTTGCGCCGTGGTCGTCAGATTTTTCATCATATAGTAGAGCTCAAATTCCTTTCCATGGTTCCTGGTGTCGGTGTGGTGAGATTCTTTCCTCAAAGTACTCTTGTAGACTATAATAATATATGGTCTTGTTGTGAAGAAGCTTCTAAGTTCATTTTTAAATTGGTTAACATTTTTTAATGTTTTCAAGTCGTTTGGCAAACAGATGTAAACCCTTGAGCAGATGTATTTAGGTCCATATTGGGTCAGTCTGGTTCGTACTGCTGACACATAAGTGTCGTTCCTCCGTCTGGTGTTATACTGGCTTATACAATATAATAAACTGCAATGCAGAAAAGTTTTAGATGAATAAACTGTATAGTAAAATAGTTCAAGATAAAATATATAAACTGTATAATTACACAGAATGAATTCTGAATATGATATGGTATGAGAAAAATACAATTTAGAATTATTACTATAATATTTTTTGTGTTGTATCTGCATAACTTGGCGGAGGTTGAACTTATCAATGGCCATTCTCGAAAAAGGATACAACTTGTCAAGTGAACTGTAATTTGTGGATGAATGATGTTGTGAGATGTGTAATGTGTCCGAATGTGTTGTCAGGTTGGTGTTCACAGTCCGAAGTTCTCGAACGAGAAAGAGACGGCGAACGTGGCGGCTGCGGTAGCTCGCTACGAGATCGCGCATGCGGTCGTCAGCGACCCGACTGAGAGTATGTGGCAGGCACTCAACGTCTGCTGTTGGCCCACGCTCGTTGTCCTAGGTCAGTTTGCACTCATTCAAACTTCCAATTAACCTCAAACTTTCAACCCAAACAGGTCTTGTACATCATACTCGAGTACTGTAACATTAGATCAAGCACATACAGAGTGTCCCTTGAAAGGTGTTACAGCCGAAGACCATATTCTACACCTTTTCCAAATTTATTTGAGAAAGTATCAATTCTATTTGAGAATAGTCACTTGTAATTGAGAGAATGTCAGATGTAGATGAGAATAGTCAATTGTATTTGGGAAGTCATCACATGTAATTGAGAATAGTGAATTGTATTTGAGAAATCGTCAAATGTAATGATTTATGTCGTGACTCTTCTGTAGCCCACAGTACAGGTTTGATTTGAGCAGGAAAGGATACTGTACTGCGTACACAGCCTACTCCAATTTACTATCATAGGCGTTGCATGGGGGGGGGGGGGGAATTAATATTTTCAATGGTGAAAGTATTTCCTCTGTAGGCTACTGTTTACGAATGATTAATGACAATAATTATTTCTATGTATGTATTGGCAACGTAACTTTTGTCTCCAAACATTTTGTGAAACATTGCACTTGATGAAGATCAAATTCTCTATGTTTACGGCGCAATTGAACTCTATTATCAATCAATTGAATCTCTTGATCAAACAATTCGGCAATTCTTCAATGGATTTTGGGGCTTGAAAATAATGTTTTATTCAAAAACTAAACGTTTTATTGGAATATTAAATATATTATCATATCATTTTATTTGAGTACAGTAATACTGTTATGAATAATATAAGTAGGGTACTGGAAGTACTGGATTTTTAAAACCATTTTCCAATTACAACAACTGACAACTTCTCGATTTCAAATAGTATGTTCTCAAATTGAATTGATACTTTCTCAAATAAAATTCACTATTCTCAATTACAAGTGATGACTTCTGGAATACAATTGACTATTCTCATTTACATCTGACGTTTTCTCAAATACAAATGACTATTCTCGATTACAATTGATACTTTCTCAAATACAGTTGGAAAAGGTGAAGATTAAATTTACAGTAAATAGATCTTAATTTCCTTATATCGATCTTAGTGTTCGAGATTTATAGATTTTTCAATATATTTAAAAAACGTCCAAGGATATGGTTGGAAATGGTTTTCAAATGGCAGTTCATGATGAACTAACTAGGCTATATCAACCACCATAGTAGGTAATGTTCAGGTTTTCAACTTTTTCTTCAAGTGATCTTTTTCAAAACTATTTCAGTTGTTTGAAAATAGTAGATAGTCTACTGCTGTTGAAGGGCAATCAGAGATTGCAGGCAGATCACTTGAATAGCTGATCCTGATTTTAGAATGTAATTTCATGTAATCCAAGACCCATGTACATTGGAATTTTGGTTCACACCACTCGCATTTATTCTGGCTATGCTAATGTACAAAACCAATCTTGCATTTAGGCCTTATTTTCTCGATTCAATTAGCCGTTCCAGCTACTGGAGGCAAAGATGTAACCATTAACGATAGGGATACATACGTACCATTAACCTGTTCAAGTAACTGTCTATACGGTTGACATGAACTCAAAAATACTGGATGTTCCATATATCCATATTTGATCGAAAAAAACAAATAATATATTCATAAAAGAAGAAACATTGCATAATACGTCATTTTATTATTTTTTCTTTTGAATTTATGATCCTACCCCAAAAATACATTACCATAATAACGACATAATTACATACAGGTGATGAAACCACTGACATAAGTGAAAAAAATCGCCAGTGGGAGTAGGATACTAATCCAAATAGTTAGTTCACGTCGAATTTTATATTTGTAATAAGTTTCTCCAAGTTTTTCTAAGTAGTAGTTTTTCTCAACAATTGCAGGACCCAGAGGCGAGCCACTTCTCGAACTGAGGGGCGAAGGCCATCGCAAGCTGTTGGAGCTGTTTATCGGGGAGGCGATCACATTCTTCGCAGGCAAAAATGAGCTGTCGCCGCACAAAATCGAGCAGATCAGCGTGAACAAACAGGTGGAAAGTGCGGGCAGTCCTCTACGCTTCCCCGGCAAGGTGGCCGTGTTCGACAATATGGTGGCCATAGCCGACACCGGCCATCATCGGGTCATCGTTGCCAACAAAAGTGGCCAAATACAGGTCGGAATCACACATTATTACTTATTCCTTCATGCTTTACTTCTCTGACGCAGTGTTTGGTGAGATGTGGTGATATTTATTCATAATAAAAACACGAAAATGTAGTCAAATTTCATGAATTTTAGTGACACCGTAGGTGTTAGAACATGTTCGTGTTTTTCTCTGAATACATTCGTAATATTTGACTACCTACATCTTCGTGTTTTCATCATTTCTCCCCAATTTACCCATTCATTCATACATTGAATTAAAATAATATCAATCCCTTCATCAATCATTTGAGATATTTACCGTATGTGGAATGAATGCTCGATGAAATATTCTTTAAAATATTGTAATTATCAATAGAAGATCTTCAACTATTAATAGAAGACAATAATTATATTGTTTTCTATAAATTTGCAAAGTCTATAGAAACATATCTCAATGACACTTGAATTGAACATTCAGGGCCATATGCAGTATACATCTATCAAGTTAAACGTTAATCTAGGATTCAGGATACATGAAGATGGTCGAATTGATTGATGATTTATGAGTGATGATTAATTGTTGCAGCACATAATTGGTGGAAGTGAGCCGGGGTACAGCGATGGTGCATTCAGAGAGGCTAGGTTCAACGCATGCCAAGGCTTGGCCTTCAAATCAGCCGACCTGCTCTACGTTGCTGACACCGATAATCACACTATTCGCGAAGTGAGTTGAACATAACGTTTAAATCCATTGACTAACCCATATACGAGATCCATGTACTTTGTAAACTAAATTACAGACTTTACAATCAACCTATTATATTAAATATCTGCAAAATGTATCGAATTCTATTATTTTCTGAAAAACATTTCTCATCTGTTATAATTTTATGTTTCTTTATACGACCTACCGAACACACAGACTTGTTCTATATGAGAAATATTATATTCATCAATTTGTGCCTGACCTTTTTAAAAGATGGTAAAGAAGATAATTTTGAATAAAATTTAGAATTTAGAAATAGGCAGACACATCTAGAAAATACCTGAGTCTATACCTAATTCATGCAGGTGAACGGGCTAGAGTCAAGAAAACTTCAATTAATCTTGCCATGCCTGATTTAATAGGTTTATACTATAGAATAACACTACAATTTGAAATAATTGAAAAATACAAACAGCTTCAATAAACATTGGCAACTAAAATCGAACAACAGAAACAAAAATTTCATGTTACTTTGTTGACATTCTTCATCTGATTCGGGGGCGCATTACTATCCCCGTTTAGATAGCAATACGTCACAAAACCAAACAATATCAGTCATAAAATAACAAATTAATTTCAACATGAAATTACTCAAGAAAGAAAAGCCCGTTGAACCCAAATTTCGTCGATAGTAACCCATATAACCCATTTCATAATAATTTTGAATCCCCACTTTTGATTTACATTCTCGAATGAACCTTTGTTTCACTACACTGCACTTTCGTTGGTCTGTACGTTGCTTTATCGTCGGGGTTACAGTACCTTGTTTTTGACGGTGAACTTTTACCGGTTGAATTTGGCTTGACGGCGACGTCCTCCTACGTCCCTGTCGTCTGAACGGGTGTCTTGAAGCGGTGTTACATAAAATTGCGGAACCAAAGTGGTGGTAGTACATGAAGTTGGTTTGGGGACACACATGAACCGCTGTAAATAAATGTATTACAGCATTAATTTCTAACTCTTCCTACAATTCATCAAACGCTAAAACAGGAGTTATCTATTGATTACAATTAATTAAATTCTCTCATTCTATTTGAATCCTCATTTTATATAGATTTTTATCTTTAAACTACTGATTCTTTGTATCAGAATTAATGGATCTTTCTTCACAAATAATTCAAAAGTTCTGTTATAATTTAATAAATTAGCGTTCAGTTAAAAGCCTTAACGCCATGAGAAAACACAGTCAGAAAAATATAAAATTGAGTGTTAAACTCAATATGAACATAATCTTAAAAAGTTCATTCCAATTCAAAGGCTATCTTCCTGACTTTCAGCAATACTCTACGATAATATATCTCCAGAAACAATAACTCAAATGTAACGTAACTGAAAACTTTCTATACTTCTTTAGAAAAAAAATTATAATTATCTTCCATCACTAATAAAATCAAAAGGATTATTCTCAATCAATATTATCAACTTGAAAAATAACAGGCTTTGTTAATACAATACTCTTATGGAAGTTTCAATCAATTAAATTCCCTAAATATATTTTAACCTTATTTTACGTACCTTAGCGGTTATTTGAAGAAACAATTATTCGTACATGATGAAGAAACACAATTAAACCTTTCAGGACATGGCACTACTAGAAAATTTAAACTTTAATAAAAATAAAACTAGCTCCTACATTAACTTATGAAATAAACTTGTAAACCTGCCCAAAAAGGGCGAAACATAATGACTACATCTTTGCTCTCGTAGTGCTCCTAGCAAAGTGTCCTCCGAAACGTAATCTGGTCTCGCGGCTGGGGAATAGCCCCACTACTGTATTTAGAAACAGGTCTCCTATTGGGCGAAGGGAATCAATTTGACCAATCGTCGCGTGGCTTCTAGAGCCTTTGGACCAAATAGTAACTGCAAAATCGGTAGTTTGTTATAATTTCAATGCTTGCTGTTTTCCAGCTTATCGCACTCCATGTCGCGACAGGAAGGTTACGTTTTAGAGATAATTCCATAATCTACATTCCTCGACGACTCGGAGCCACAATTTTTAAATATCTATCATGGGAAACTCGAAGTCATGGTCGTTCATAATAGAGAGAGAAAATAATTTAATTCGCTAACTCACAATAATGGCTCTAGTCTATTGCGTATTAAATTTACTATTATAACTTGGGAAAAGACCTGAATTAAAATTAGTGCTCGGCACAAATTGCTTGAATATTCTTTCAAATATATGTAACTCATCATATTTAATTGTATATTGTTGAGTTACAGTATAAAATATTCTATTCTTTTCGGGTGACATTAATTTTGTCCAAATTTCAATAATTGTGCTAGAAACAACTGATCAAATAACTTTTCGTTATTTGTATTAATCTAAGTACCGGTTGCACAAAAGCCGGTTAAATTTTTATCGTGATTAATTTCACGAGAACCAATCACAGGAGTCTTTTTCGAGAACAAGCCTTCTCTGATTGGTTCTCGTAAAATTAATCACGATTCAAATTTAACCGGCTTTTGTACAACCGACTCTAAAATTACCAATATTGCCATTTAAAAGCAAAAAACAGTACCTCCCTAACCTTTCCTTTCACTTTTAAAACAGAACCTTTCAGGTTATATTTATCTAATTTTATAGGCAGGACAAATTAAAATCTAACCGATCTTAGCACCTTGACTGCCGCGTGAGTCCACCTTGGACTCACACAGTATCTGTCCACACCAGCCGCGTGAATCCACTGTGGACTCACACGTAATTCTCTCAGATACAGCCGTATGGTGCCACAGTGGCTTCACATTTTGTATTTGTTTGTGTGCTATTACAAAGTGCATGGCCAGTAGGTCCTGAAACCGCCGTGGCCTGGGCAAATTCGAGTTTGTTACATTTTTATCATGCCATTGAAAAAAAAACATATTGAAATTAAACTTAGCCTCAAAAACATTATTCTATCACAATATTATTTGTTTTATAATTCAGATGTTTAGCATTATAATGAGATCAGTTGCTTGCTTTGTTTTTTGACACACGTTATTCACTTTACTATCATTTTGTGCAGTTGGTACCATGACAAAGCAGTCTGTTTATTACAAGTCTGTGTTTCCAATGTTGACTACGTAAACATGCTTGCAGTGTGTTTCTGACTTTTTTTCAAATTAGATACCTAAATCAATTTTATAATATTGACATGGATATTAGCCTTGAATGGTTTTTGATGCCCATTCATGTAATATTGAGTAGTCTAAGTTTGATTTTTTCCATATTTTATTTTAACTAAATAAAAATGTAACTTATATAATTTATCATTTTTTTCAAATTAGATACCTAAATCAATTTTATTATATCGACATGGATATTTTATGTGGATAGTGATTCATTTTGTCCACAAAAAGACCTTAGCAGCGATTAGAAATGTGTGGTGCCACATTGGCTTCACATGGCCATTATGGTCTCCAAGTTCAATTCTGGCCGCGTGAGACCAACGTGTCACCACATTTAAAAATTTGGATTGAAGCTTCAATTTTTGTCAAAAGTTGTTCTAATATGAATAGTTGTTGATTACATATAAAATTGCATAGGTATAATGTGAAAAATGAGGGTGGCCAGAATAGACATTTTTTCTCAGGTATAGGTGGCAGTCAAAGTGAAATCATCTCTTTTTTCTACTATATTTTATCCTACTATTTATCCTATATTTTCTGCCATTATGATTTGAGAATAGAATAATTGAAAAATGTTTTGTCGGATTTGAGGTGGACCTGAGTGCGAAACTGGTGAGAACGGTGGCAGGCATAGCAGGGGACCAGGGCTCGGACAGGGTGGGCGGTGCTTTGGGCCCCCAGCAGCCCATCTCGTCGCCGTGGGACGTCTGTCTGCTGGCCGAGGGCAAACTGCTACTCATCGCCATGGCTGGCACGCATCAGCTGTGGGCGCTCTTCCTCGACGACACTGTCTGGTGGAAGAACAAGTCAGTAATCTGCTGAATTTTTCTCAAGGGGAATAGTTGGCTGGGTAGGGCAGGGTATTTGTTTCAATCTTTCTGGATTCCAAAACATGTAATCCTTTCTTCAGCCCACATTTAATTCCATCCTAATATTGGAGTACAATTTTACAATAGTTATAATTTATTACAATTTGATTAAATTTCAACTTAAATCCCTGAATGAATTATATTGTAGCTGCTAGCATAAGCTGTGGAGACTATAGTGTGGGCTGAATTAGGTTAGTTGTTGGAAAGTAGGAAAATTATACAAAAACACTGTTTTTCTGTGAAAAACAACTCTGTCATTTGTTACACTCTCAAAAGATGTAATTTTATAAGAATATCATTCTAAAACCTGGTAGAGTGAACTTTTTTTAGCGTAATAGATTTACATTCATTCAACGAAAAGGGTTAGTCCCCACTAAACGTTCTTTAGATGGGCTAGATTTCAGTTTGTCTTGCCTGTAAAATTTGATGAAGATAACCTGAAAGTTTCTGTTTAACTGTGTTTTAATGGTAGGTTAGGGAGATTGGGTTTCTGCTTTTAAAAAGGAGTATGTTGACAGTATTCGAAATGTTTTGATAATATAGTAACACAAATAACGCAAAGTTGAAATACTGGACAATTTGAAATACAGAACAAAATGAGTGTTGAGTGTGTATGAACTAATGATCCATGTACAAAAGAGTGAAGATTGATTCTTTCAAATTTACAAAGTTCTCAGTTGAAAAATTTAGTTTAGAATTTTTTGAACGTTGCGTACCTAATTGTAGCGCTCTAATCTAAGTTCAGAAGGTTATTCAATATTATTGTGTTAGAGATACTTAGTAAGTTCCACTTCAACTGTCAGCATTAGTAGAATGGGCCGCGTCAAGTTTCCTATTCACACGGTTCCTGAAAGTTTGAAGTGAATCTCACTATAGATTCCATACTATTAGACTTGAGCCTGTGATACTTTGCTGAATGTTCTGCATTTCTGACGATTGAATTCATAAATAGATAGATCTATAAACTTGACGGAGGGATGGACGGGATAGAATTGGGGATGAGTAGATGATCGGATAATTGATAGATTGCTCTCTCATATTTACTGTATATTATACAGTTGTACCCCAACACATATCATTTATAGTGGGGTGTATATTTAATCATTGAATTATCTATGCCTATTAAGAAATTATTCAATGCATAAAGCTTTATTGTTTTAAATGTATTTAATGTTATAGTATTCTAGTTTGTATTTTAATTGTTTTTGATGAATACACTTTGATTTGATTATACTATGTTCAGTATTTTTTCTTCCATGTTGATTTTTTACAATTAAAATGGCTGATCGGCATTGTAAATGGATTGGATGAATGCTTGAATAACTCTGTGGTGAAGGAACCAATGATTCAATGGTTTATTTCATAAAAATACAGTAGTATCGGCTAAAGCTGAATTATCACATATCAGTATCGGTGAGGTATATCAATTGATATTATGGGTCTATTCTCACTCAGCCTAGTCGAACAAGTATGAATAGTCCCATTAGTACTTGTGAGAATTATATTTCAACTGTACCGGACACGTTCACTGATACTGATATGTGGAAATCAATCAATTAGTCAATAATTGACTAATCGATCAATTTCATTCAATTCAACACAATTTATATAAAAGAAATAAAACACAAAACATCACAATAAAAAGTTAAAAAAAAAAAACAGGCTTCATGGTGGGGTGTGCTGAAAAGAAAGAAAGGAGGAAAAATACCTAGCCAACTATGGTTTCCCATGTAATAGGCAAGTCAATCCAGCTCAAGTCAGTTTTACAAGTATCTAAATCACAAAGAAAATTGCAGTAATATAAAAAAAATATATATATATATATATATATATGACGACATAATGTCGTGAAGTAAAAAGTAGGTAGAACATCACTAAACTCATATTGTGTGTGTGTGTGTGTGTGTTGTCAGGAGCTACGCAAAGGGAGTTTGCGTGTGTGTGGCGGGTAGCGGCCGGGAGGAGAACACCAACAACCTGTATCCGATGTCAGCCGCTTTCGCCCAGCCATCAGGTGTCGTGCTGGCTGCGCATGCGCAGTGCGTCTTTGTCGCCGACAGCGAAAGCTCCACTGTTAGGAGGCTGCAGTTGGCAGACGGTCGTGTGCAGGCTGTTGTGGGTGCCACGCTCGATAGAAAGGTGCAAATCATATTCATCTAAATTCAAACATAAAAAATAATACACGGAAACAATGCATAATATTGAAAAAAAAACTTGAAAGTACATCAAATATAATGTTGAATTTCTCTGAATCAATCGGCGTTACCAGTAAAACCTTATTGGTTTGTGTGCTGGCGACGAGTAACAAAAGTAACAAAATAGTTCGAAAATTAGAATCGTATATCGTTCGGTACTTTTAGGGCCGGTTTCCGAGCTCGGGATTTAGCTAAGTCCTAGACTTTAAACAGAAAATTGGCTTTCCAAAAAGGGGCGTAGTCGCAGTCATAGTCAAAGTCACGTTTAAATTAAATTTCGAAAAACTAGAAAATTGAACACAAAATAAAATAAAGAGAAAATAGTTTTATGTTTCAGCTATTTTGTATTATTTAGGAATGTTTAATTCCGACAATTAAAAACGTTTCCAATTTTAGAAATTAGAGAATAACGATTTTTTTTTGCTGCAACTATTTACTACTACTACGCCCTGTTTTGGAAAGCCAATTTTCTGACTCCAGCTTAAAGTCTGGAACTTACCTGAATCTCGAGCTCGGAAACCGACCGACACTTACTAACTACATTTATCGCTTTAGTTTGACATTCAAACTAAATCATATTGATTACAGGAGTAATTTTGCCTATACAAATGATATCGATTTTATAAGACCAGTCCTTATAATATTGATTACTAGTGGTCCTGTAAAAAAGTAGATGATATTATAATGATAAGTGTTTTCAAGTTACCATACAAATCTTGTTGATCAGAAATGATTGAATATGTAGCTGAAAAATTAACTTGGAATCTACAAAAAAACTAATCGATGAATTAATTTGTAAAATTATCCCACTTTGTTGAAGTACTGTAACATGAATAATCCATATCAAAGTTGGAAATTCTTGAACAATAAAATGTTGCCATGATCGAAGACCAAACCAAGAACCTCCCATTCCCGAGTCCAGCGTCCTATACAATCAATTTGAAGATAATTTTCCATTCATTGTCTTTCCAACAACCATCCATTAATCCATGCGGTCATTGTGGAAACTGATCGTTGTGGAGTCTTGATTGTACAGTACTTTTATATCTGGTTGTCTAGTATGTTCACGAATTCATTAAAATTAGAGTCAATTAATAAATGAAAATGGGCCTATAACCATCCTTTGTAAATTCAGAATCTTTGTGCAAGATTTCAAGTTATTCAGTTCGGTAGTTGAGACGTGATGATGCGTCAAACAGAACCAGCTGTATTCATATAGAGAAGAGAAGACAAGATAAAGAAGAGATAATACTAATTTATACAGGTGTTTTGTTACGCTCTTATTGATGTAGCATAAACCCATAGCGGTAAGTGCCGCTTGCTTTGTTATAATTTGCCACCGTCTTATTAAATATATTTAATTATTAAATATATTTAAACAGAAGTTTTAGAGAGAATACCTGACATAATAATACTAACCGAGATATGGGTTGATGAGAATGAAATCAATCAGTATTATTTGACAAATTATACAGTACATTTCAAATGCAATAATTCAAATAGAACAGAGGGAGTAACAGTGTACGTATCAGATAGGTTGCCCTTGATGATTGTAACATGATAACAGCAGATTGCAAACACCTGATACTATCTTTATATCACACAAAAATCGACTTACTGGCTATCTATAGATACCATGATTTTTCTGAAGAAGCATTCACTAGTGAACTAACCTCCTTTATAAAGCTTATCAAAAACTCCAATTCAATTATTAAAGGTGACATGAACCTCAATATCCTGCAACAAAATAGGATTTCTGATTTTTATTTGGTTCGAATGGCTAGTCTCGGTCTCAAATCCCTTATCAATGAGCCCATGCGAGTTATTAATACTTCCGAAACTTGCATAGATCACGCATTCATTAGAGACAAAATCAATAGTAGACTGGGTTATAGTTCTAAAGTTATCCAGACATATATAACGGATCATTGGATGACTGTTCTTTACATAAAAACTAATGATAAGGAAATTTATCCGAAAATAAAAGAGCATAAAAGAGTTGAAGAAGCCAAGTTTATAGCACTGATGGGAAATGTGGATTGGAGCGACGTATATTCATGTCGTTCCGTTTCACAGGCGGTGGAAAAATTTATTCACAAAGTAAAAAATTGCATTGAACAGTCCTATAAGACAATAAAAAATAATGCTAAGCTTTTGAAACCGTGGATGAATGCATAGCTGAAAAGAGAAATTGATGAGAAAAATAGATTATACAAAGGGTGTAGGCAGCAACCAGGAAATACTAATCTCAGGCGTGACTATAACATCCAAAGAAATATCCTACTGAACAAAATTAGGTTTAAAAAACAGGCTTATTACTTTGCTGAACTTGAAAAGAATATGACTAACAGAGGACAACATTCTGCAGATTATTACATAGCCATCTGATACATGAAGATGTTTCTGGTTATTATGAAAATATTGTTTGAACTGCAAGCCTGCTCAGTAGTACACTTTTTTACAACTGGTAAGCGCGACATTTTTTATTTTCATGCTTATATTGTAAAAATGGAAAATAAATTGATTTGATTCAGAACTCAAATCCAAGTCTTACTCTCATAATGCAAATTCAACTAACTGTAATTTAATTTCAAAGTTTATTCAACGTACTTCATCAGCTGCTGAATATTGCACAAAAATGTTGATATGTTATTCGATAATATAACAATTGTTAGGTGTTTTAAGAAGCAATAAAAGAGTTATTTATGCATTGAAACGTAATAACAGTCACTGACATCATCATCATCATCATCATTCTCTTCCACTTACTGTGCTAACTTGACTTGGGCAATGTTAACTTGAAATTTTTTTTTTTTTTTAAGATTACGTCCTAAAGACTCCAGTCATGGAGTATAAGACAAATCTACAATTAAATACTATTGTAATTGTGAATTGTAATTGGTGTGCTGCTTGGTGCTTGTAGAATCTGTTCAGTTTTGGCGATGTGGACGGCAAAGGCATGGACGCAAAGCTGCAACACCCGCTGGGCGTGGCCTGGTGCGCGCGCACCTCCACTGTCTATGTGGCTGACTCCTACAACCACAAGCTCAAGAGCATCGATGCAAACACCAACGTCTGCACCACCTACACCCACATCGATCCTGCCTACAAGGTATGCCAAATTGTATCCCATATTTATTAATTAAATTTATTATATCAACTTTCTGAAATCAACATTTTTTTAACATTATTTTGGGATCAAAAAATGTTTGTTTAAAAGTGCTGACGAAACATAACCTTTTTTGTTCTAATTTTTAATCAAAATTAGGGAATTAAATAGTAAGGAAAGGTAAGGTAAGGGCTAGTTAAGCCTGTTTTTTCATACCCCTTCATTGTTTTATTACGTGTCATTTATGAATACAGACATTGAAAGATTAATTCATTCAAATAATATTGATTATAGATAATTGATACAGATAATATTGATTATCCTTTTTTATTTATTTGAGCTAGAATTGAACTATTTAAGCTGAAATTCTACTGTTCATCAACCAGTGTTAGATTAAAGTCAAATTACATGAAAACAATTTCAGCCAGATCTCATAACAATCATGCAGAACGACATAAATGCGCTTAGATGGTGGTTTACTCGCAATATGATGGTGATGAGTCCAAAAACAAAATATATCATATTCAGACTACGGAAAGATGTGCAGTTCCCTTTCCCAATCAAATATCATAAAATCGAATGTTCCTTGGCTACTGATTGTGATTGCCCACCCCTAGAGCAGGTCAAGTGCATCAAGTACCTTGGAGTTTGGGTGGATAGTAGGATCAGTTGGAGAGAACACATAGGTTATATAAAAAAGAAAATATTGAAATATATTCGAATATTTTATCTTCTGAGAACTGTGTGCAATTCGGAGTTGATGAGAAAGATCTACTTCGCTCACATAAATTCCAATTTTGAGTATGGCTTGGAAATTTGGGGGGGGGGGAGCATATAAGGCTGCTTTACACCCGTTAATTATTCTACAAAAATCATTTATGAGAATAATGTCTTAAAAAACTAGATATGATCACTCTGCACCAATTTTCAAAGAGCTCAGAATACTGCCCATCAGGAACTTATATATTTATAAAACCCTAAAGCTGTTTTTTGATAGGAGTGGTGAAATGCAGCTGATTAATATGCGCAGGGTTGGGAGGAATCAACAAAATGTGTAAGTCCCTAAGCCCAACCTTACAATTTTCAAAAAATTCTTCAATTTTCTAGCACCAACGTTTTTAAATAGACTTCCTGTGGACATAAAAAGGTGTAGGCAGAACACAACTTTCTGCAGATTATTACATAGCCATCTGATACATGAAGATGTTTCTGGTTATTATGAAAATATTGTTTTCCTACAGTTACCTTGAAAAGTGACCATTCCTGCACTGATTACAGAACGCAAAGAATCACTTTTCGCTCTAGTGCGCAAAATATTACTTTGCGTACTCTTAATACTTTGTGTATTATCTTGCAGCCATCCCAATCAGCTGTTGACATTGTTGGCGTATATTTTGAATGCGAATTTGTTCTATCTATATTTTTTTCTGATATTCAAATGAATAAAAATGAGAATTCCTTAAATTATACATTTTGAATATTATTAATTTCAAAAATATTTTTTCCATTCATAATTGATTGGTTGAAAAAATATTTAGAAATTAAGATTTATCTACTCAAAATTATTCAAATTTTCAAATTAATGGATTAATTCAATTTTTAATTTGAATAAATTATCGATCGATTTTAGCCATCATTTTACCCATAATCAACCACTTCTCATATTCAATGGTAACTGTAGGAAAAATTTAATGTGAAATACGTGCGCAAAGTTCCTCTGCTGCACTCAAGAAGCCATTCCGCCCTCGCCTACGGCTCGGGCGTAAACGTTTCTTTCGGTGCAGCAAACTGTCACTTTGCGCACTAGTTGCACAAATAACTATTGAACTGCAGGCCTGCACAGTAGTACGCTTTTTTACAACTGATAAGCGCGACATTTTTTTTTTTTTAGTTTGTAATGTTATTGTTTATAGTGTAATATTTTTAGTATTTTAATAATGTTAAACTGATACTGAAGTGCTTTTTCCTTTTTTTCTTGTCTTTTTAGTTTTTTTACTCTTTCTTAATTTGCTTTGTAGACTGTAACACTTTTTTTCATTTTAAGTAGTTTTTTTCTGCCCAAACAGGTTTTTGTAACCTTTGGGATTATTTTCCATGTATATTTGATTTTTGGTAATGTTCTTCAGGGTATGATTGTGATTTTTTAGTTATATGGTAATTGTTTCAGTGACTATGGTAATTTCATGCTCTGTATATATTGTAAAAATGGAAAATAAATTGATTTGATTTAGAACTCAAATCCAAGTCTCACTCTCATAATGCAAATTCAACTAACTGTAATTTAATTACAAAGTTTATTCAACGTACTTCATCAGCTGCTGAATATTGCACAAAAATGTTGATAGGTTTATTGAAGTTTTTCGGTTTATCTTTTGATAGTTTGACACCTTGTGAGACCGGACTCCCCATGTTATTCGATAATATAACAATTGTTAGGTGTTTTAAGAAGCAATAAAAGAGTTATTTATGCATTGAAACGTAATAACAGTCACTGACATCATCATCATCATCATCATCATTATCATTCTCATCTACTTACTGTGCTAACTTGACTTGGGCAATGTTAACTTGAAATACTATTGTAATTGTAAATTGTAATTGGTTTGCTGCTTGGTGCTTGTAGAATCTGTTCAGTTTTGGCGATGTGGACGGCAAAGGCATGGACGCAAAGCTGCAACACCCGCTGGGCGTGGCCTGGTGCGCGCGCACCTCCACTGTCTATGTGGCCGACTCCTACAACCACAAGCTCAAGTGCATCGACTCAAACAACAACGTCTGCACCACCTACACCCACATCGATCCTGCCTACAAGGTATGCCAAATTGTATCCCATATTTATTAATTTTTTTTATTAATTAAATTTATTATATCATCTTTCTAAATTCAACATTTCTTGAACATTATTTTGGGATAAAAAATATGTTTGTTTAAAAGTGCTGACGAAACATAACCTTTTTTGTTCTAATTTTTAATCAAAATTAGGGAATTAAATAGTAAGGAAAGGTAAGGTAAGGACTAGTTAAGCCTGTTTTTTCATACCCCTTCATTGTTTGATTACGTGTCATTGATGAATACAGACATTGAAAGATTAATTAATTCAAATAATATTGATTATCCTGTTTTATTTATTTGAGCTAGAATTGAACTATTTAAGCTGAAATTCTACTGTTCATCAACCAGTGTTAGATTGAAGTCAAATTATATGAAAACAATTTCAGCCAGCGAAACCGATCTCCTGGTGACAAATGATTTTGTCGGAGAAGGCTTAGTTGTTGAAATTGTGCTAGACCCTGAGATCTGCGGATTTTTATCTGATCAATGATGTGATCCTAATTCTAGTGGTTGAGGGTCTTGGAATTAAAAACATAGATATGCGGTTGACTGACTGCTCTTATAATAATGAGAATAATATAGAGAATATTCCAAATACATCTACATGGATAATCTAATAATCAATCTGTCTTTAAGAGACCGAATACTCATGTCTTTAAGAGACCAAATACATTACGTCTTTAAGAGACCAAATTTACGGGGCACATCTGATATTGTAGTGGGGGTATCAAGTACTTATCTAAGATATGTCGTCCTCGAGTCCGGTGTCCAAAGGGTGATGGATGAGGATGAAGGGTGATGGCCTCCAGGCATCGGGCTAGTGGCGTTAGATCGAAGATCGTCTTTCAGCCCCGCACGGCAAGGTCAGATGTCCGATATCACCGGCCATCTCGGTCGGCGAATTCGTAAGCCCTCGTTTGACAGCAAGGCATATTTACAGCACGAACCTCGAATGAGTATTCAAGAATACACACACACACACAAAAAAAACCTGCAACACAAGTCACAACTACTTAGTAATGCTAAAATAAATAACATACTAAATATTGCATTCAATGAATGATTTCTCAAGAAATCATCTAATGAATACAATACATACAATTTACATTAAATATAAAATTAGAGGAATATTATAGGTTTTAATTTATTGTAGAATTTGAAATCTATAATGAATGGGATTATGAAAAGAAATTACTAGTTAAAAGAATGATGAACAGTTACAGAGTTACAGTTGATGTACAACCAGTGAGTATTTCAAACTTTACTCACGATTACAAAAGGTTAGAGATATAAATGACTCTACCAATAAAATAAAGAATAGGAAGATACTCCATTTAGTATCACTTCCTTTTACATTAGTATATCGTCATACATCTCAGATGTAAGACTACAAAATTGAGTAAAATATTTGAAAATAATTGAAAAATTAATTAAATTAATTGAATAATTGTTAAATCAGGGGTTGTTACCTGTAATATCAAAATAAAGACAATACAACAATACTATAAAATATTCATTACTCACCCTTAAATGGGTTTTCGACTGTCACTAATCCATAGCCTACAATAATAATAAAGTGCAGCAGTCAACCGCTCTGAATGGAAATTAACTATGCCATTAATAATTTAATAAAAGGATTAGCGATTTCAAAACTGATGGGATAAATGATTCCCAATAATATAATTTTAGTCTCCAGGAGAGTATGAAAAACTGTCTGGAAAAGACATTATTGAATCAGGACAATAAATAATTAAGCTCAGAAAACATGTCTGTACTCTACAGAATATAAAAGCGGTCTCTTGTTCAGGTCTCCAAGTCGACCGAATCAGGATCAAAAATAGGTATCAGGGCTGGTAATATTATGCGTTAAAAAGTACCAAATTACAAAGGACGTGGTGGGGACGACAATAATTTCCCTCAATAGAACGAGAAAGGAATAAAACTAACAAGGACAGAATACAGGAAAATTCCCTCAGTCAAAGTAGAAGACTCAGCAATATAATGGACGTTCAACTGAATTTTTATGATGATTTTGCGTCTACAACAATTCTAAGTACTCTAGGAAAACGTTGGAAAACAATAGAGGAAATATTAGAATTTAATTACGTAATGCGCGGAATGACATCATGAAACTACTCCGATACCGTGAGAAAATCACAACGTTAATCCAGCACTCTAATAAAATTTTATCTTGGAAAAGTTATAATTTAAAAAAAAAATAAATTTCGGCACAGACTCCCCCCCTTTAAGTAAATTAAAACGCCAGAAAAATGTGTGACATTTTTTTTTGTAATTTGAGGGTTGAGAAATGATAAGGGTGAACGCTGATAGGGGTCGCGAGAAGAGCTGATAATACGTTGACGCAGTATGAGCGAGGAGGAGGAGAAGTGGCAGCCTGCGAGGCCTACAGTTTCCAGCGGACAGCCACCACTCTTCCCTCTCATAGTGGCAACCGGTTTGGATGCAGTGGGGAACAGTGACATCACTACAAGTGATCACTCAAGGCTGATATCAACACAGTTCAATGTTTCCAATATAAACGAACAGGCTGAAAGATTAATTCATTCAAATAATATTGATTATAGATAATTGATACAGATAATATTGATTATCCTTTTTTATTTATTTGAGCTAGAATTGAACTATTTAAGCTGAAATTCTACTGTTCATCAACCAGTGTTAGATTAAAGTCAAATTACATGAAAACAATTTCAGCCAGATCTCATAATAATCATTCAAACAAGCGACTAGACAAAATTAATTCACAATTCATTTCATATACATTGAATTATGATGCTAATTCAGACAAGTATTATGATTTGCAGTGGCTACTGATGTATTTTACAAAATATAATGGAATATTTTCAAGTTTGAAGGTCATCTTGATTACTTGAGCGATACATTTGTGTTTTTGAACTCACCAATGTTCGCATATGCACAAAATATTCACTGGTCTGCTGTGAATCTCAGACTGTATCATCCCTACTCATCCCTAGTTTGTTTTAATTTTATATTGTAAATGTTACCATAGGCAACAGCCTTGTAATAATTGTCAATAAATATCCTATCTTAACTTATCTTATGGATTGGATATCAATATGAGAATAATACTTTTCATTCATGCTCCTCAGGGGCAAATATTTTCCACGTCTATGAGAACGTATTATTGTGACTTAAATCCACAGGCTACAGTCAGGTCTTGGCTGGAGCAAAGCAGTCTACCTTATGGTTAATCCTGTTACGCTTATATGCTTTATTGGTTTTATGCTTTATTTTCATATTTTTTCAGCTGAATGAGCCAGGTGGCTTGTGTGTTGATGGCGATGACTTGTACATAGCTGACACAAACAACCATCGCGTTTTGGTTGTCGATACTGTTAACAAAACTACTAGAAAGGTATGTTTGTACGGAACACTTATCGATGTCACTTTCAATACTGCATTCGAAATAAAGCTTCATTAGATGTATCTAATCTAGCTTTGTAACTGCTGTTGTTTTTCCAAAGATGTACAATTTTTGAAATGATACTGTTCAACAGTTGATATATTTTATTCTACCATGGAATTTTATTTTTTCACTAATCGCTTTTCATATACTTCTTAATTTTTGCATAACGATCTCTGGAGAACAGCATTGCTCAAATGCAGCCATACGTTAGCAGCCATACACTAGCGAACTACCCTTCGTTTTTTATCTGAAAGATTATTAAGGTATTGAACACTAGATTAACTCAGAATAGCAGTAGATTAACTTTGAAAAATTCACTTTTAAAACCTATAAACAAAATAAATTTATTTTCCATTTTTACTGTATATACAGAGCATGAAATTACCATAATTACAAGATAACTTCAAATCACAATCATACCCTAAGTAAAGGAAGGGAAGTTCAAATGGATTTATACGAAATTCAATGTGTACAGTGTGTTGAGGGATTTTGAGTGTGTCTGGGATGTCTCTTTTAGGATTAATTTCTTGTAGTATCCTAATACCATTCATTATCATTTTACGTCTGTTAGACCGGTTACAGAGCTCGACCGACCGTCAGTGCGTATGTACCATCCTGACCGTACGCATCGATGAATCAGTTTTACACATTCAGAGCTCGACCGACCGTCAGTGTGTATGCACCATCCTGACCATACATCAGTTTTTCTGACTCACAAAATGGACGCCTTTACAGATTGTTTAATTGCAGCTTATTATCTTCGTAAACGAAAGATTAAAAGACGTAGATATCAAGTTCACCCGATGGTCGCCCAAAGAGCATTTCTAAGGGAATTTAGTACCATTATATACATCATTGCTTGGGGTGAAGATACATTTCTCAACTACCTCAGAATCTCCATCAGAAATTTTGATGAGTTATTTTGAGCTTGTATCACCATTGGGGATACTTGCAGTCACTTTAAGCTACGGATCAAATAAATGTAGATAATATAATTAATATATTATTTTTTTAATAAAAAATTTAGAAATGATTAAAGAAATGTATAGAAAAACTCTGAATTCAAATATGACACTATTAATATTGAATTCATTCATTATGCTATTCAATTCAATATCAGCTGATTGTCGGTCAGAGGTGTCAGCACATGGTTAAGTAGCGATCGGGCTACTGATCAGTACAGCTCTGAAAGATTCCATTTGTTTTAATAGATATTGAATTCATTCATTATGCTATTCAATTCAATATCAGCTGATTGTCGGTCAGAGGTGTCAGCACATGTTTAAGTAGCGATCGGGCTACTGATCAGTACAGCTCTGAAAGATTCCATTTGTTTTAATAGATATTGAATTCATTCATTATGCTATTCAATTCAATATCAGCTGATTGTCGGTCAGAGGTGTCAGCACATGGTTAAGTAGCGATCGGGCTACTGATCAGTACAGCTCTGAAAGATTCCATTTGTTTTAATAGCGCGTCAGTCGACCGATGGAACGGATGCGCACGAGCTCGACCGATGGTATTCGTATGCTGTATAAAACGCATGGTCCTGACCGTGCGCGTGCGTGCCTTCAGTCCTGCTCTGTACGGATACATGGAATATCTATGGAAAAGACAAGCGCGACTGACGTACGCACTGACGGTCGGTCGAGCTCTGTAACCGGCCTAAGTAATATATCTTGTAATTAATAATTATTATTGCTCTGCTTTGATAATATGTTATTGTTTAATGCTTATTATTGGTTGAAATTGTTTTGTTTTTCAATGGCATTGTATCATTGTCATATCTATCATTGTATATTTAAGTATATGTAAATGTAGAGAACTCGTTCCTCGCACACAGGCTTTGCCCATGTGAGGAACCTTCTTCAAGTTTTGTATATGTATATTGCATATTGTTTGTACTTTCTAAGAAGAAGAAGAATAAAGATAATTTCAATTTCAAAGAGCCTCTCGACTATTGAGAAAATTTAATGATTTTCCAATGATTCCAGTTTTAAACGATGTGAACAACATTCAATCAAGTAGTTTTACTATTACGTCTAACATTTGTGGCCACAAGCTCACAATTGTCCTATTGGTCAATGGGCCACTTTAATCTTGTCATTAGAATCGTGATTTCTCTATCAGTAATATCATGGGGGTAGTATACAGTATGTGATGCAGTGGTGAAGTTGCTACAATTTACTCATTAGTTTAAACATATATTATTGTTTACTGTCATACAACCTACCACAATTAGACTATTAATTTGTCAATTCAACTGAACATTAAAACTTGAACTGTCAATTAAAACCATTAAAATTAAAACTTTATTTTAGAATAATTTAAGATGAAAATTTACATTTTTTGTTTGTTTTTCAGTTTGACTTGAAAATGACAAGTGACTTGCCTAAGAATCTGCCAGCCATGGTGGAAGAGCGTAGTGTGCGAGTTGCTTCAAAGGAAGGAAGTCGCCTTGTACTGCGCATCAAGATAGCAGCTCCAACTGGCTCCTCGTTTCCATCAGAGAAGATGATTCGTTGGGAGATGCATCCTCCTACAGGTACTATAATCTACAGACAAATATGAAACATAATTTATCGGTATAGAGAAAAGATAGCATAAGCTAAAAGATAGCTTATGCTTATTACTTTCTCTATGATAACATAAGCTAAAAGATAGCTTATGCTTATCCTTTTCTCTATGCTACCAGGCAATATTGTTGCTTATAGTGAGTGATTCATAAAAATTTCAAAAGGTATCTTGTGAACACTATTTCGCTCGATTGTAGCCTTTTATACACTAAGTCGATTCGCATGAGATCAGCAGAATTCTTAAACCCTCGGCGAAATGTTAGTGGCTGGCCTTAGAGATTTTTTGCTCAAATTTAGTTGATATGGTTTTAGACATGCAATCTGAAATTTATCTACAGTATGTATTGTAGTATAATATGTGTACCTCTTCAGTATAAATTCCACTTCATTGTAATTCGATTGTAAAAATCGGAACTGACTTGATTTTAATGTGAAACTCTATGTTGGTCTGTTTGACAGATGGCAGAAAAGTGGACATCTTGGATAGCAAATTGGAGGGCTCGTCAGCCGAATGGCAAGTGTCTACTGGTGGTGATTTGCTGGAAATGCTCCTAGTCGCGTGCAGCGCGCCGATTTGCAGTGGCCAGACGTGCAGTGCTTGGAAGGGAACTTTCAAAATCAACATCACCTCTGACAACGAATCTCAATCAACCACTGAAAGCACAGTCTGTGATATTGTGCATACTATCAACTTACAATAGTAGCATTGATGTTTAAATACTAACATTCATTTTATTTTTCAAACTCCAGCTGTTCAAGAATGAATAAGTACAATCAAAAAGATTATACTGGACTAAAAATTGTTAATCCTCGATATGAGGAGCGCTTATGATTTATGGGTAATGGTTTGATATTTGATTATTATACTTTTTATTTTCTTGTATATGTACCAACCTCTTTAAACTTTTAACTGGTTGACACTTTGATACAGCTGTTTCTACTTCGTTTTTCTTATTGTGGATGATGCCCAAATGAGCTTTTTGCTTGTGCGTGGGTAATGGGAAATGCGAAGGTGATTTCATGATATGATTAAACGTCCATTCCTATTCGAATTTTTATTCGATGGGATTCGGCGGGATTCGAACCCGCGACCAGGTAGCATTAGCAGACTAGTGGATGCAACGTCCTAGTCAACTCGGCTATCTGGCCGGCATTGAATTTAATTTCATTAGACAATATAGGCAATATACAGTGAAATAGTATGAATCTATAATATTATATCGAAGTGACTGACGCATCAATGAGACATATACCAGCTCGTTTTTTCAAATGGAAATAGATATTAGCTGTTTGTTTAAACCCGAAATGAAACAAATTATAATAGATGCGACCATATCTTAATATAAACCAAGATTAGCGTTAAACCTAGATGCTGCATGTGTCTCAGCGTAATAGCTCAAACATTATTGTTAATGTTTCCATTCAATATTTATAATTTTTATAAATTGCTTGTTTTCTACTAATCTTCTTAGTAGCTCTATTTTACAAAGTGATCTGACTGTTATTTGTTAGCTAGAGTATGCACCAATACTGAATCTTTGTAAAACTAATAATTTATTTTTATATTAAAGCTTTACTAATTTCATTTGAACTTGTTTTATTTGTGTTATTTATAGCAGGCAATAGGCTGATAATTATTTATTTCTATTGTATCTTCCTATAGTGAGATTTACGGGGAACTATCAGCATGTGTCAAATCCTCATGAATAATATTAATTCTTCCAATATTCAACTTATACTGACAGTTTAACTTGAATCTCACTATAGTAACTATGAAAGTCTACAAATTTTCCAACAGTTCTCATTACTTGTAAAACAATTCAAGAACGGGTTGGACAACGAATTTTTTGTTGTATTTGAGAACGTTGCTTATTCAGAAATATTATTTTGTAGCTTAGTTACCAACATAGCCTACTGTGCTTAGTAGGTCGTAATGGTGAGTTTTTGAGTAACATTTGGGAAGTCTAATAGTAGCAATTATTGAAAAATCACACCAGCATTTTAAGTTTTTTTCAAGTCGGGCTCAGGCCAGTACTTCATAGTTCATATGACTATGAAGTTCATATAACTTGTTATCTATCTAGTGCTGCCACCTATTGGCAGAATTGTAATCACTTTAATATACCATAATGTTGAAGTATCATGATTGAGGAATAGAACAAGATTAGAACAGTTGAAGGAAAAAGGGTTAGTCAAGGGGATTCACGTTTAGGAGTTGAAAGAGAGCAATCTAACCGATAATCAATAATGTTTTCGAGTTTTTCATCTATCGAATTCTTCTGTATCAATAACGCGAACGACCATCAAAACAATTCATCCATTGATTTTAGATGCCCAATAGTATGTTTAAGTGGAAATAATAATAAAAATGTTGGAAATCAGTTTTGTTTCCCATATAAACCTAACTCTGTATTATTCAAACCTATTTAGGCCTAGAAATAAAATATTAGCGATGCTAATGTTTTTACCACAGAATGTTGGCTAGATTTCTTTGTCTGAAGTCACTGTAATATCATCCAACGAATCAAATAAAATAAAATTCATTCTCAATGCATTACAAAGAAAAATAGGCCTACATACAAGCATATCATCTAATTTATTTATTTACATACAATGTAATTTAACAACGTAAGCTATCCATCAAATCAAATCAAATCAGTTTATTTCCACATTTGGTACATTAAAAGAATATGTAAAAGTGCATACATTTCATTGTTTTTACAATATTTCAAACAGGTTATTAAAGATTTTTTTTACATATTATACACTATTACCATAATACATATATAGAGTGGAATTCCCCCAAAAAGACTGTTCGTCTGTGGTTGAGGGAGAGTTCTTATCAAGTAAGAGTAATATGTATCTCATCAAATAATAATATACTACAAACATACTTAATAAGATATTTTGTCTACATCAGAGGAGAAAAAAACAAGACAAAAAATTTTGTTTTGTTTGTTAGCGCAGAGTGATCATAAAAGTAAGATACAGAAAAGTGAAAGAGCAAAGGGATCAAGACAAGCGGTGATGCAAATGTAATATTAGTATATAATCAATGCTGGGATGCTACGTGTAGGGTGAAAGAAGAAGTTGTTCAGCTCCATTCCAGCCCAAGCCAAAGAGCCACCCCACCAACCTCCTTTTATACACCACATCGCTGCAACCCTCGGCCTCCCTCATGTCTTCCGGCAAATCCTATAGATAATTTGAGCTAAGTAAAACGGTGATTTAAGTTCTATTCCATGCATTAATCTGGGGATAGAATAGCCATGGTTATTTCTTAGTCTAGTATGGTAATTGTGCTGTATGTTGGCAAGAAGTTCTATTTTATGTTTCCTAATATATGTAAGAATTGTTTTAATAAATAGCTGTCTTAAATTTAACACAGGGAAGTCCGAGAAAAGCAGCGACGTGGGGTACCTGGGTTCTTTTTTCAGGATGGTCTTCATGATTGTACGTTGGGTAACGGCCAGTGGCTCCAGGCATGTGGATGATACCCCTCCCCATGCTATTATGCCATACTGCAACACTGATTGCACGTAGGCATGATAAATCCTCCTACACAACCTGATGTCTAGTACATTACTGAGTTGAGACAGACCATAAAGCAACCTCCTAACCCTCTGTTTCAAATTCTGTACATGAGGGACCCAACTCAGATGATTGTCAAAAGTAACCCCTAAGTATTTATATTGGTCGACTCTCTTGATTGACCCACATGCACATGCAGTAGATTCTATATCCCTACAGGAATGCATTTTTACTTGCCTAGAACCTGAATCAGATTGGTTCCTGGTCACTATAGGCATATACTTTGTTTTACTCAGATTTACTGTTAAACTATTGTGGTCAAACCAATTTTTTATTTTAGTGAGATCATTTGTGGCATTTCTATAAACTTCCTCCCATTCTCTACCTACAGAAATTACAGCAGTGTCGTCAGCAAATAGAAATATTTTACTTGTTGTGTTCAATTGGGAAATATTATTAATATATACCAGGAACAATGTTGGACCCAGAGTGCTTCCCTGAATTACTCCAAAGTCAATACTGTCCATTTCACTGGATTTTCCTTCAATTTGAACAAATTGCTGGCGCTCCGAGAGATAACTCCTGAACCATTGCAAGGCGGTATTTTTAACTCCAATGGCCTCAAGTTTATGCAATAGCTTATCTCTATCAACTGAATCGAAGGCCTTGGCCAGGTCCAGGAATGTGATAATAGCCTTATTTTTCAATTTAATTGACTCTGTTATATATTTAGTTACTTCAAATAGGGCATCGTCAGTATTTTTAGATTTTTGAAAACCATATTGATTTTTTGCTAAGATGTTATTTTTTGTTAAATATTTTGTCAACTGTATTTTAACGCACTTTTCGATAATTTTGGACAAAGACCAAAAACCATGGTATGAATTTGAAAAAAATCATTATAGCCGTTTTCGAAAAAACCGTGAAAAACATGGTTTTTAGTCATTATCCGTCATTTTTCTCAAGAATATTACAGAGCTCCTGAAATTTTCCCAGAAATGAGACTCATGCCAGTTGATAGGGCTTATAAATAGCTATCCATGGTATAAATTTGAAGATAATCGTCAAAGCCGTTTTCGAGAAGACCGTGAAAAACATATTTTTCTAGTCATTATCTTCAATTTTTCTCATGAATATTACGGAGCTCCTGAAATTTTCCCAGAAATGAGACTCATGCTAGTTGATAGGGCTTATAGATCATGCTTGTTGATCTATGGTATAAATTTGAAGAAAATCGTTAGAGCCGTTTTTGAGAAAACCATGAAAAACATGGTTTTTTAGTCATTATCTGCCATTTTTCTCAAGAATATTACAGAGCTCCTGAAATTTTCCCAGAAATGAGACTCATTTCAGTTGATAGGGCTTATAAATAGCTATCCATGGTATAAATTTGAAGAAAATTGTTAGAGCCGTTTTTGAGAAAAACGTGAAAAACATGTTTTTTTTAGTAATTATCCGCCATTTTTTCCGCCATCTTGAATTGAATTTCTTATTGTCGGATCCTCATGGTATAAGGACCTTAAGTTTAAAATTTCAAGTCAATCGGTTGATTAGGAATGGAGTTATCGTGTTCTCAGACATACACACACACACACATATACACACACAGACCAACACCCAAAAATCATGTTTTTGGACTCAGGGGGACTGAAACGTATAGAAAACTTGAAATTAGGGTACCTTAATTTTTTTTGGAAAGCAATACTTTCCTTACCTATGGTAATAGGGCAAGGAAAGTAAAAACCAATTTTTTGGACTCAGGGGACCTTGAAACGTATAGAAATTTAGAAATTGGGGTACCTTAATTTTTTTCGGAAAGCAATACTTTCCTTACCTATGGTAATAGGGCAAGGGAAGTAAAAATATGCGATTCCAGTAATGCTATTTTAGAATTCGTTTCCACCACTCCTCTGCATCATCACTCTCCCTCTCACCGTAAACGATGGTGGAGTAAACGTCAAAGACATGCTATTTTCTGCGAATCCACTGTTCCGCGCCAGTGTTGCAAACCGTACGATAATTATATTGTTTGCAATTTGTTAATATATTGATAATTATTATAATTTCATGTCAATTTTTTTAATTGATTTCAATTATTAAGAGCCAGTTTCCGAGCTTGAGATTTAGCCAAGTTCTAGACTTTTCAACTCTTAGATTTTAAATAGTAAACTTATCTCATACTAGATGTCATATTGCCCGATAAATTTAATAATCGTTCAAAATGAAACATAATATTCTAAGTAGTGGGGGAAGAAAATCGTTAGAGCCGTTTTTGAGAAAACCATGAAAAACATGTTTTTTAGTCATATCTGCCATTTTTTTCAAGAATATTACGGAGCTCCAGAAATTTTCTCAGAAATGAGACTCATGCCAGTTGATAGGGCTTATAAATAGCTATCTATGGTATAAATTTGAAGAAAATCGTTACAGCCGTTTTCGAGAAAACCGTGAAAAACATGGTTTTATAGTTATTATCCGTCATTTTTCTAAAGAATATTACAGAACTCCTGAAATTTTCCCAAAAATGAGACTCATGCCAGTTGATAGGGCTTATAAATAGCCCTAAAATCTCTACCTTTGTTCAGTAACATTTTCACCTAAAATTGAAAATAAGCTCGAAATGCGAGAAAATAAGATTATTCAATAATTGGAAACTGTTGATTCTATTAAATCATTCACTATGAAGAGATAGCAGACTTCGTGTGTCTGCAGCGCTATTGTCCTGTCACCAGCTGTCTCAGATCTTAGAATAGTAGATTTGATATGCGCGGGAACACTAGCGTCAGTTGATCAATTTTCATAACGACAAGGAAAGTTGTGTGAGTGCGCCACACCAGATTTTTGAGAATCACATTGAACGGATGGAACAGATGATGCAGTAGTCTATTCAAACTTGACGCGCTCGCAAAAAACGATTCTCTTTTGGTTTCTTCACCTTTTTTTGTATTTATTTTGGATATTTTCAATTTAAAAATATACACATTACATATCAATTTCTGTCCAGTCATCGGAGAATCCAGAGATGACCGGACGCCTCGCCTCTGCTCCAGCACTGTCTCCAGTCACGAACTCTCTCATTATTGGTCATTTGTGTTCTATAGTGGGGTCCACGTTATTATGGCAGTGTTTGATTAGCAATGGTATTGCTATCCTTGTGAAGCAGATAGCGCTTTCTCTTTCTCGTTTTGCTTTGTTGCCAGATCGTCTTTTAACAATGTAGAATCAACATTACAAAGTATTATTATAACTTGACAAAATATTTCATCTTAATTGTGTGAATTCATTATGAAATTTTGTAAAATATAATTTATTGCTTAATAGAATATAATAATTGATTATTTTTAACGAGAATGAACCGTTGTTCTCCTATCTTTCTCCTCTGTCATCATAACGTGGACATTACTATAGAGTGAGGTCCACGATATTATGGTAGTTAAGAAAGATATGAGAACATCGATGCCGATTCTCTGCCTTGCCACTGCCTTCTATAGAATAATATAGCTGAGACCGTAAAGGCTATTTGAAATATTATCACAGTTAATTCTAGTTAAAAATGATCAATTATATTTTATTCGTCGAGAAAATAAATTTATCAATTACTTAATAATGAATTTCCATAATTGATATAAAATATTTTGTTAATAAATTAATCATATTCCCACATTTTCGAAAAACGTTCTGGGAACGTAGCAGAGGTAGAAGAGGATAGCGCCTAGATCTTAATTGTCGGATGATAGACAAGGATAGCAACACCAATATTAATCAAACACTGCCATTATAACGTGAACCGCATTATAGTACACACATCTGTTTAGGGAAAAGGAGAGGGAAAGATTGAAGATGAGGAGGAGAAAAAGGCGATAAAAAAAAGTTGGATAAAGTGGAAAGAAATGAGAAAATTAATAAAGACTCCAAAGAGAAGAATATAAAGTAGGATAAGAAGCAGCTCAAGAGGATGAAGAAGAAGATGATGATAATGATGATGGTTGAGAAATACAAGTAGAAAAAGAATAAAAATAACAACAAAAATTGGGCTAAAAAGAAAATCAAGGGTAGTAGAAAGACTGAGGAGTGGATGAGGAGACGAAGTGGAATCCTACATGGCTTATCCAAGAGGATATACATATATTACGACAGATCTAACCGATCTAAGATAATGTTTATTGTTTACTAAGCTGCGTTTACACCAAAGTTATTAACAAAATTCTATTTTTCCGTCCTTATAGATTCTATTAGATTAAACGGAGCTTGACAAACACATATGCACACTATTTGCATGATAAGTTATGTTCAATCTATAAGGAAAAATAAACATTTTGCTAATAACTTTGGTGTAAACGCAGCTTAAGTCTATGGCATTAGGTAAAGAGTTTAGGTACAGGTGCGCGTGTCTACACGGTTCAAGTAAATTTCCACATGGTTCAAGTTAGGTGCTTCCGGTAGCCTGCATCCATTAACTGTATTGAGTTTCACATCAAACGTTCAGCTTTGGTTGAAAGAGAAGCATTGGTGCTATTTATGAGAGATCCTGACAGTTTGAAGTGAATCTCACTACAGAACGTCTACTGAAGTCCTGAAAACTAGGCATATGCTTGTCGCAAATTGAGACATGCCGTGAGTGCTAGATGAGTGAATGTAATATAATTATCATGGTATTATAATGTTCACACTGAGAAATCGAAAATTGAGATGCGATGCGACGTGTCATGACGTGACGTGACGTGAGTCTGTTACATGAGTTGATACAGTATTATGAAATTATAATCATATTATAATGTTCACATTGAGACGCGGCATGAGGTGACTTGAGTAGATCAGTTAATAAATTCACACGTGCTAGCTTCATCTCAATGTGAACATTATAATATAATATGGTATCAAGTTCATGGTATATAGTATGGTATCAATTCAATATGGTATCCCAGCAGACTCTCGTCATGTCATGTCACGTCGAGTCGCGTCTCGCCTTAAAGGTTAAGCGACAATCCTTGTAGGATAAAAATTAAAAACCTGGGAAGTGATTACATTTACTACAATATGAGAAAGAGCATAATTTATTCTGCAATGAAACCATGCCATGACACGCACGCGCACGGACAGTCGCACGCGAACGCAACAGCGTCTCTCTCAGCAGCTCTCTCACTCTCTCCCACTTTTCCGTCCTTGTCGCACTCCCTAGCTAGCCGCCGAGTAGTATGCGCTCTCGTGAGCCGTTTGGTCACCACTTCCAGCACAATCCTCACCCTACGCCGCACCGAGTGTCATCCTGGTGCACCGACTCCTCCACGACGAGCACCTCTTGCTCTTCTTGTACCAGGTGGGCAGCATCCTCTCACAAACTAGCAGCTCGCCGTATAGCTTGGACCAGGTTCGAACAACTAACATTAACATTGACATTGCTCTACACTCTGGAAGATCCACTTCCATATTTTTCAGCATTTTTGGTTGAATGGGAATGTGATCGATGGGAGACATTCATTTTATTTATAAGGCATGCCGACAGTTTGAAATGAATCTTGGTATATGCTCTCTGAAATGCTCTATGCATTTAATAATGCTCTGAATAAGCTCTGACCAGCTCTTAACGGTATAATTACCGTTATCAGCTATTGTATCAGCTATGTTGTATCAGCTATTGTCAAATAGCCATGATCATGAAATGCAAGGATATTAAAAAAAATGCTGGACAAGGTATTGGTTGAATTCATTATAATTATCATAACTTTTCGCCGGTATAATAATTCGACTGGAATGTATTTATCTTTATTCAAATGATGACTTCTGAAAAGGAACAATATTATCATTATTGCCATAATGAATTATTGAGTGAGACACTAGAGTATTATAAAATATTTATATCGATCAACTGAATCCATCTCAGAGACCTTAGGCCCGGTTGCACAAGAGCTGGTTAAATTTTAACCGTGATTAATTTCACGAGAACCAATCAGAGAAGGTCTTTTTGATCAGACGGCTTCTCTGATTGGTTCTCGTGGAATTAATCATTATTAAAATTTAACCGGCTTTTGAGCAACCGAATCTCTCTTCCAACCTGGATAGTGGACGTGTGCAATATGCAATTGCATGGGAAGCGTATTGGATTCAACAATATTGATTTTTCAGACTAGTTTATTTTTCTTTTAATAATAGTATTTTGTTTTCCCTCCATTTTCTCCTACTTATGATTTTAAGTTTCATTATTTTTCATCGATTCAATGTTGAAATTTTTTCATCTATATGTTCAGTTGGAATGCTTGAATGGCTTCAAATTATAAGTTTAATTTTTCTTCTGATTCTGATGATCGGTTTCACCAAGCTATATATGCAAAAATGGTCAAATCAGGTACGCTTTTAAGAGTGCATTGAAACATAATGTTTTCTGTGGTGATGATTAATTCCAGTAAACATTCTTGTAAATTGTACCCGGCTTTATCATGTTCAAATATCTTGACCGAGTTTGCTGAAACTGGGCGTGATAAATCTATTCAATTTCACCTCTAAATAATTATTATTATCATCTTTATGATGATAGTGAAGTTATGTAAAGTGGTCCTTTTCAATTGACTCATACTGCTACGATAAGAATATAAAATCTGAATTTGGAAGTACGTAAAGTATTTTTGAATAGGTACTTTCTGAAATATTTCTCATTGCTTCATTATCATGCTTATTGATTGGAAAATATCATCGTAAACGTGTACAATGGAATCTTATTTTGATAATACCCTCAGCAGAGCATCGCCAAAATATTATGCCGTAGCTATTCAGTTCAAAGTACCAAGAAAGCTCTCAATGACATTGAAGGCTCATCACGCAATACTTCTGTTTTGGAAGCAAAGTTTTCAGTTCGTGAGACATAACATGAGTGTAAGCTCATCCATTTTATTCTAATCCATTATCCTAATGCATCATTGCAAGAGATCATTATTATCTCTATCCTCTGAGTGGAGTCACTTGAGATCTATCAGGTTGATTGAATTCAAGTTATGGCTTCCCAGCTGAGGAGGACTTTGAGATCTCAGTTCTTGATAAAGATGGAGGTTTGTTGAAGGATTCATTTCTCTCTTTTTGTGACTTTTCTTCCACAGATCAATTTTCAGAACTATAAATTGAATTTATTGCAGTCTCTATTCAATTCAATACTACTTTATGAAAATTCTAAAGGCAATATTCTGAAATTTCAGTTCATGATAAATATGAAAGGTCTTTTCAAGGATTCGTTATTATTTCTTCGTGATATTCCTTTCACATATCGATTCTTAGGAATAGAATTGATGTGATTGTAGTCTGTACCAACTGCTGTACATTCTACTGTACCAACTACATTTGAGAACCCCACTTTTATACTGAAAGAACTTTCAGAGGAAAATTAAAAAAATTATCTTTATAACCTGATGAGAAGATTGAAAACCATCCTCTCATATTAAAAAAAACATAGTAAAAGCTATTTTCTTTTACTTAGAATCATTGAAAACTGTGGAAGCATATGAATAACCGGAGAATCGAATTAAAGGAGCAAGAATCAATTCCGTGAAGGGGAAACTCAAAGTAGTCGTTTCAGCATTTGTGAGTGGGCTAGGCCGAATTCAACAAATTATCCCAATACTGAGAATCCATTCACTCGAAAATCTTGTTTTTGAACAACCATTTTTTAAGCTTACTTTCATCACAAAAGATCATTGTATGTGGTGTAGTATGCACTTGAAGTAGCTCCAGCCGACATCTCACCACTCTCAAGCAGGAGACAAGAATTAATTCTCAGGAAAAGCTTTGTTATAATGCTCAAAGCGGTGGAGACTAGGCAACCTCTATCAAAGAAAATCTCTTGGGAGGTTTTCCACTTCTTTCCTATTCTTTCCGTTCCTTCTTCTTCTTCTTCTTATCCAACTCTGACTTTTCGGGTTTTCTTCCTCATTTTTTCTTGTTCTTGATTTATTTCTCTATCTGTTTCTTCTAGTAATTTTTGTGGTTTCTTCTTCTTTCAATCACTTAAACTTCTCTTCTTTTTCTGCTTAACGTCTTTACCCTGTGACTCCGATCCAGAGTAATTAAGCTTCTAGTGTAGAATAATAAATTTATGTTGTCATCTCTCTGCTTTAGCTGTAGGCCTGCTGCTACTGTACTGTAACGTATTGTACTGTACTGTAATGTACTATACTGTACTGTACTGTACTGTACTGTACTGTACTGTACTGTAATGTACTATATTGTAATGTATTGTACTGTACTGTACTGTACTGTACTGTAGTGTACTGCAGCTACTGCTGTAGCTTACCCAAGGAGAAAATTACATAAATTATTACAGATTTTTGAAATATTGTTAGGATTTATATATCTTTTGTATTAATTATTCCAATTCAGATCATGTGTACTTTTTGTATCGATGATACATCCGTACCGTACATGATTCTGACACTAGTGTACCGTGGATTTTGATTTAATTTATTCGAATGAGAATGATAACAAGAGCAATGGAGCTACATGCTTTTGCTTGAAATCTGTTTTGCAATCTTCCTCATATTCCTATGTAATTGCATTGATAAAATGATAGGGTTTTTTCTAATAAGACATTTCAACCTCTATGAATAACTAGTATTTCTAATCACGGATAGGGTGGACAACAAATATAATTTATTGTTGCTAATTCAGAAATGGGGTCAGGGGAAAACTATCTTACTAATAGTTTCTAAACTGCATTTAAGTAGAGCTGAATAGAACAGCATTGAAATATTGCTGAAGCTAATTCTGATCCCATAGCTTGTTGCGCGGTGGATTCAACCCTCCAGACAATACACTGGCCCATTATAATATGCATAGCGGCACTCATTTGCAGGGTAGCGTTGATTATGTGGTCAGTTTCGTATTAATGAATTATTATCATTCACATGATTTGAATAACGTTCATTGAGATAACCTATCAATTGCATCACAACGCGAAAGCTCTTCCAGCAAGGTTCTGCTTGATTATGAACTGCATTCCTTCTTGGATGATCAATATATTAAGAAAAGTTACCTAGTTTCTGCAAAAGTCCATTTTACAAGACTATTTAGAAAACATAGGAAGCAATAAACAAAGAATACCAAGCTAAACTATATTCTAGCTAATAATCTAATTCATGTTTCGAATGTAAAAAAGTATTAACATTCAAAATCAAATAAGTAAATTCGAAAGTATTATTTTTTACAAAATAATAACTTGATAAAGTTTTTGAGAAAGAGCTTTATCATTCATTCTCCCTATTCTTGTTCTACTTTTTCTCACTCCTGCTCTTTCTCTGTTCTTCCTCGGCCTCTTCTCTTCCTCCTTTCTTCTTACTGTACGTTCACATCTCTATTCCCTCCTTTTCATCTCTTTGTCCATTCTCCTCACTCCTTTTCCTCCCTTTTCTCTTCTCTTCTCTTCCTTTATTTAACCTCCAATGTCAACGCCATTTTGGGTTGATGTTTCCGCGTGAAAAAACTGAATCAAGTGCCAAGAGTCTGTGAATCGGAAAAACTGCTGATTTGAAGTCTGTTCATCGGACGAGAAAACGTGATTTTCTCATTTTCCGCCCTCTATTTTCCACTCTTTCTCCTCCTGAAACTATCAGTTAAACGTCGAAGAGAAAATTTTATCGTGAAGTGTAATTTTCTACAACAATATTTCAATTGAAGATGCCCAAACGAGTCTGAGACTTGTGCATGGATAATGAGGTGGAAATTGATATTATATATCAAGGGCTATAGGGCCTACCGTGCTTTAAGAACATGAAGAAGGAGATAATATAATCTGCTGAAAATATTGTGATAATAGCGACAATTTGCATGCAAATTCTAGTTATGCTCTACATCGATTTGTAATGCTCTCAACACCCAGCTTTTAATAATTAAAAAAATATATATTTATACATCTTGTTCTTGATACAAACAGTAATTTGAGAATTTCGAAGTGTATTATCAAATGAACCATTATACTTCAAAATTTGTACATCAAAATAATGTACAAAGTCAACTGAATTCATTAATGAAGTATGAAAATATTCTCTAATGTAGACCTACCGTCAATAATTGTGTGATTTATAATGAGGATAGTTGAATGACCTCTTTTTTTGGAGTACTTGCTGATTTATCATGACAACAAAGTATCACAGATAACAGTGACATTATTCGAAAGAGTTTACCTGTCATAATCCATTATTATTTTTGCCCGAAAGTTAAAAGCTGTTCACAAATGTCTCTTTTGATGTTGAAAATAGTTTAAAGAGTTATGCTTATTTCATCTTTATTTATTAAAATAAAAGCTCCTACCAATCAGTCTAATTTACTCAAGTTTCTGCGAAACTGGAGATTCAGAAAACCTGAAGGCTATGATTATTTTGGTCTAATGCTCAAATGTCATGTTGAAACATGTCAAAATAAACAAGGGTGTGCCACTTGTCACTTTTCAAATTTTTCTCATCCTATGTTGACACATGCTACTCCATTTGAGAGCCAATTAATGAATGGGCTTTTTGGGAAAAAATAATCCTATAAGTACAGATCATTTATAGCTATAATTATGTTCTTCGAAATAATAGTCAGCTTGTCAGTTAGCAGCTTTTGGGAAGTTATGTTTCCTCTGAAGATATTGCTTCAAATTAAACTCAATCAATGAATGAAAATCAAGTTAAAATAAAGCTGAGTAATATTGATTTTCAGGTGTTTCAGTCTTTAGATAATCCAACAACTATTTATAATGAGATAACCAAAGTATTCAACGGAATTTACATGAACAGCTCGAGTATTTTACACTTCAATTTTAATGATTTTTCAAGACATGTCTCTAAATTCAAGAAAGTCTGGATGAATAGGGATTTGTTGAATTGTATAAATAAGCGCGATATGCTCTTCAAGAAATGGGAACAAACAAACTCGAATATTGATAGGATTGAATATAATAGATATAGGAATTGGTTGAATTTGAAAATAAAGAATGAAAAACAATTTTATTTCAAGCGGAGATTCGAAGGTCATAGGAGTAATATGAGAAAAATATGGGGATTTGTTAATGGCTTGTTGGGAACGGTTAGGAGTAAATCGATGGAAAATATAATTATGAAGCATAAAAATGTCTCATATAAAAATACAATATATAGCAAATGAGTTCGCTCAGAGTTTTTATTTTAATGTTCAAGTTATTATTCATTCTTGTGGGTTTAAGTTTTCGTTAGGTGATGTAGAAGATTTCTCTATCAATTGTAGTTTCTATTTACCTTTAGTATCAGCGCAATTCGTGAGTAGAGAACTGGCAAAAATATTGATAGAGATAAATCACCTGATTTTGATAATATAAGGTTGAAATATATATTGTTCTTGAAGGATTACATGGTTCTATTTTTTCAATTGCTTATAAATAAAATGATCAAATCCCAAAGTATACCTGATCTTATGAAAGTTTCTGTTGTCCAATCCATCCATAAAATAATGAATTCTCTAATTTTAAGAATTTTAGGCCAATTGCCATTTTAGCAATTTTTGAATTTTTTTTCGAAAAATATATTGCCGAGAGGATGAATTTATTCCTACATAAGCATAGTTTATGCATCTTTGAACATAGAGGCATCATAAACATAGTTTATGTTAAAAGCATCAATGATTTCCAATATGGTTTTATGAAAGGGTACAAATAAATTGTTGTCAATTTTTTCTAATTATAAATATAAGGTCACTTGAAGGATAATGTTCATAACCTTTGTCTTTTTATAGATTTTTCAAAGGCTTTCGACACTATAGATCATAAAATTTTATTACAAAATCCATCTAGTGTTGGTATAAGAGGACCTGTACTCAGGTTATTTGAAAGTTATCTGGAGAATGGAAAATTTGTTGTTAAAATTGGGAACTATTTGAGTCAAGAGAGGACTTCAAATGTGGGAGTGCCTCAAGGATCAGTCCTGGGACCTTTTCTGTTTCTACTTTACACAAATGACTTACCTAGATATTTGATTCACTGTAAGATTTTTATGTTTGCAGATGATATTTTGTTGATCTCCTCTCATAAGTCGTTAGATGTGGCCGAAACCCGGTTACAACATGATATCAATACTCTAGCTAAATGGTCTCATAATAATTGTTTAAATATAAATGTTACCAAAACCAAGGTACTACATGTAACCTCATCCTACATGAAAAGACTTAGGGAACCCAAAATTAATCACCATTGCTGTGAATGTTTCCAACTGCAGGAGCAAGATATTTTCATATGAACAAGACATTGTCAGTTCATATCGAATTGTATAAATTATAAGTATTAAGGAGTAACAGTTGACAGTCATTTTCGTTGGGATATTCATATAAAAAAATTGAAATAGACTGAAATAGGTATTGGCCAAAATGTATCAAATTAAAGATTTAATACCCAATAAAGTGGAGAGGATGATGTATATAGCCTTGGGGGAGTCTGTTATGAGATATGGATTGCAAGATTGGGGATTTGCTAGCAATGTTTATCTTTGGAGAATATCTTCGATACAGAGGAATATTTTACGTTTGGTCAGCAATTCTCATGGAGATAATTCATATGAGAACCTTTTGAATAGATGCATGTTTTGAATATAAAAGGTATATTTCTGTTTACTTTGATTTTAGAAAATTACTTCAACAAAAATATTTTGTTATGAAAGTTAATTGATATGATTTGAGGAATGAGAGATATGTTGTACCATTTACTTCGAATAATTTAGCCAGAAACACCTTAATCTACATTGTACCAAAAACTTTCAATGATTTACCCGATAATTGTGCTGAGTTTGGTAATATGCGCCTGTTGAAAAGAAATTTTAAGATTTGGTTGAATAATTACACTATAGATGTAACATAATGTACTTCATTAATAATGTATCGTATTGTTGTGATTCATTCTGTTCTAGTTTTTGTATGTAAGTTCAGGTTGACTATATATTATAACACTTTTGAGATTTTTGAGAGCTGAGCCAACAATTAATATTAATATCATGATAATTCCAACTGTTAAGTAAATTCTGTAAATAATTTTAACAATGTAATAAACTGATAAGTAAAAATAAAGTTCACTGATATTTGTATATTTATACTAGCCGTCAGGCTCGCTACGCTCGCCATATCCGTCTAGCCAGGGGACTCCGCCCCCTGGACCCCCGACCGGATCGTCCAAGAATGAGATCAGCAAGCTCGCTTTGCTCGCCTGCATTTTTATCATTTGCTAGGACGATCCAGTTGGGGGTCCAGACTAAACGTCTGGCTAAACGGATATGGCGAGTGAAGCGAGCCTGACGGCTAGTAATATAATATTCGCAGGAATAGCTCCGATTGAAGTAGCAGTGCCCAATCAATTTTTCCGCGATAAGTGCATTTCAATCTTCAACTTGGTGCCAACCTAACAAAGTCAACTCAACTTAATGCCAACCTGACAAAATTATTAATTTAGTTACCAGTTAATAACTGTTTCGAAGAGGTACTCTCTCTAGATTATAGTTCTATATTAACATATGGTATGGCTTTTTTCAATTATAATTAAAAGAATAGGAAGGATATACATGCTAAAAGACGAACTTTAAACCCTTAAAAACCACCCTTAGAGGCCTTAAAAATCCTTAAAAACCACCCAATATTGCCAAAAGATTTCTTAGTGCGCCTCTAAAGGGTCAACTGAACATACCTACCAAATTTGAACGTTTTTAGTCCGCTAGATTTTTAGTTCTGCGAGTGAGTGAGTGAGTCAGTCAGTCAGTCAGTCAGTGAGTTATATATATAGATTTGAATTTACATGTACCCTATTGTATATGGTACCTTTATTCTACACCGGCAGGGAGAATCTTAGTGAGATTTATCTCGTGTTTCCCTTGAGAGGCAACAAAAACTTTCTGAAAACATCTTCAAAAGTTAGCTGCACAAATGAAGTAAACAGTTGAACTTACATTATTGAAGTCGATTAGATTAAGCTGAAAGTTCGAAGTAATACGTTGTCCTCCTGTTGAAGAGTTCTCTAATCTTTCAAGACGGATTTCCCGTTAGTAAAGTTCAAACAGGTCTTTCCACTTTGTAATGGACTTCAGAAAATCTTTCACGATGTAATAGCTCTTTTATTAGTTTTTTCTAATGATTGTTCCAAGACTTCCAACTATATTTACACTATATTTTCAACGAAACGTATTATATCCAAATAACATCTATTAAAAAACCAGATTACAATACACTGTAATTTGCAAGGTGCAAAAACTCCATCTTTCTTAGGTCTATATTTAAATTTATGTGATCTTCGTATTGAAACATTACGTTGTGAATTATTCTAGATGATGTAGCCTTATCGTAAATATGATTACAGTTACTATCATCACAATTACGAAACTATTTTCACCGGAACTATAACACTGTAATTTATTACCAGATAGTATTATAGTAGAATACGCTTACATAAAACGTTCTACGGAATAACTCTCGTCTTAGAGAAACTGTATCCAGTCGAAGTATAATTTGGGACTTGCAATAACATTGTAGGTAAATGACAATTCTTTCGAAGAATATCATTTAAGGAAGTTACTAGAAAACAATCAGCAGGGTAAAAATCTCGAAAAGAATCCACACCTACTATACAATAGTGTTCAATTGCTTCTCAAAAGTTGAGAGAAGCGACAAGTTTTAGTATTCGACTCCCTAACGCCAGTTTTTCTGATAAAAATGTACGGTTTACTGACAAATACGTCCCAATGTACTATGCATTATATGGTCATACACAAGAGATATTATCATATAGACTACTATACGATAAATTCATTTATTTCAAGTTTTGTTCGAAGAATTTTTCTACAAAACTCTCATCAAAACTCAGCAGTCTAGTTAGTTTTCGTTTGGGAATACGCGATTAATCGAAAATTGTATGGCTTTCAAGGGAAAGATCACCACCATCACTGTATCAGAACCAATCACACTGCTAAAGGATGAGTCATTGCAAGATGGCGACTTGATGAAACTAGAAAAGAAGAAGAAGAAAAAGAGAGGAAGATAAAGAAGGAGAGGATGATGAAGAGTTGAGTGAGAGTTTCTGCTTATAGCGGCTGCAGCTCACAGAAAATGTTGTATCGACGCGTTGGCACTTTAATCACAGCGAGATTTTCAGCTGCTTCTGCCTCAGCTATGAAGAAGCCATAGATATAACGAAGGCGCATGCAATACCAATGTATAGGAAATGAGAAATAGAAGATTGATGCGAAAAGTGAGGAAATGAGAAAAAATGAAATTATATCATATTAGAAGAGACGATAATTTTGGAATATTAGCGTGAGGAATATCAAGGTATGACAGTTTATTTTTATGAGGTATTTACTTTTTTATGATGATGAACTGAAGATACCGGTACCCAGAAACTTTCAATCCCTCTATGATTAAAGCGATCATATCGCCATATCGTATTTTTGCCTCAACAAAAAATTATTAAAACACTGAAGTGATGCTGCAATAGGAAGATGTAATCAATGAACAGAATATAATAGTGATAAATTATAGATGCTAGAGAGAGAGGTAAATGATACATAGTGATAATATGATGATGAATAGTGATGGATGGATGGAATAAATATCGAATCATTACTTGCGATATTTTTTTTCTTTTTCAGTAGAATCTCATGAATTTCAAATGAAGGGAAATGTTTCTGAAATGAAGTGAAGTGAAATCGAAGCTCAAACAAACTACTAAGTTTAGTTCTGTTACGATAACAGAACTGTGCTGAAATATCACTGTAAAAACATATAAACAGCATTATGACATAGTCGCAGACCTATTCTATATATTATATGAGCGCTATTATGACATATAGCAACGGCAAAACCTACTATGACTTATTACAGAACTGCTACCAGCTACAATGTAATATACAACATAACAGAGACCAGCAAATTTAAGCTTTCAAGAGCAGAAATTTCGTTGGAATTCTGCATCATATATCATAGCAACAAAACAAGGACCAAGGTTTCTGGGTAACTATTAGGAGAGATCAATAGCAGGCCTTAGTGGATGTGATATCCTCCTAGAGGAGCAAAGTGGGATTCTCGGGATGAGTGCCAAGGACGGGATTAAACTACTTCTGGTTGTGTTCCAGGAAAAATGAGCGTTCCACAACATATTCATGAATATTTGAGTGCTAAAAGTTTGGGTCACGCAGTCTTGTAAAAGTTGAAATGATACAGATTCTGTAAGAAAGCTTGCGAAATACCCTGAAGGAGAAAAAAAATTCCTATCAACCATAACACGCTCAATGAGTTATAGACTAGAGTACAGTATATTCAAAAGTATGTTGATTACAACAGAATTTGAAATGGTCCCATGACAAATCTTATAATCAACAGGAAAAAAACTGTACTAATGCACTTTAAATCTCCACATCTAAGATGCAACGTAAATCCAACTGTATAAGCCACGACTGTCATTGCCTTCATGCGAATGTTTCTCAGATCTGCACTTGTCCGCCTCTTACTTTAGTAAATAGTACCCGTTACCTTGGCATTAAATCGATAGCAGCCTGAGATGGTGTCCTCACATAGACTACATTTCAAAAAAATTCAAGCGCTTAACGCAAAAGTATTTATGCATAAAAATATCACCCTGATTGCCTATATCTAATTTATAAGTCCTTGATGGAACCAATCATTAGATATGGCATTGAATCATGGGGAAGTGCAGCCGATTATCTTTTATCTAGAGTTGAACGAATACAATCAAGAACATTAAAATGTATAACTACAGAATCCGTATGTTAATAATATTGATGTAATAATGTTAATAATATTGATCCATACAACCCACGTAGCTTACAAAAATTCTATCATACCTTATCGCCCAAAATTTCTACCTTTTCAAAATTGTAATACTCCACAAAGAAAATTTTACTATAGACTCCTTGCTCCTCCCTCAACCCTACAATTAAGATCTCATCAATATATGTAGTACCCAGATTCAAAAATTTATGGTAGAAGATCCCTACAATCATGTAATTCTACTTATTTAACAGACTACCTCCAAATATTCGTGATTACTAAGAAGGATGTAATGTTGTATCTCAATAATAACAGCACAATCAATTTATAAAACTAATATATTACAAACGTACACATAATTTAAGAAACGTCAATTTAAAAAAATGACAGCTATAGCTTACATTATTAGAATTTTTCAATTTTTGCTGGCAGAAGTTTGAAATTTTCCTTTTATTGTCACTGCCGCCTGCCTCAACGATAAAAATGTACTATTACTTGTGTAAAATTTTTTTCCCTTTCCTTATTATTCATTCCTCTCTAATAAATTTCATTTTTCCTTTTTTAATTAATTCTGTATCAAAATCTGATGTATATTTCTTATTTTATTTTTCATTTTGTTTTCTTTCAATTTTACTTAAAATCTTTGAAGTGTAATATTTATTTTGTCTAAGTTTATTTATCTTTTGTAACTCATTTTTTCCTGTAACTGGGCACCGCCGAAAAACCTTTGGGTTTGGCAGGACCCTCAACTGTTTGTATGGTGAATAAAAAATTTTGATTTGATTTGATGATTTGATTTGATACTATTAACTCTGTGGACAGTAGACCTCGCGCAGTTATAAACACAGCCTCCTCTAATACTGTCCATCAGAGTAAATTCTGTCCTGAAATATCTATTCTTACATGTTAGGCGGATGAGAAATACAGTTGATGACTTTAATTCGCATTGTTAGTTTTCCGGAGTGTTCATGAATAGGCTTTCGCCGTCACAAATAATAAGGGAATTGTTTCACTGTACGAACGAAGTTTTAAAACCATCTCAGTTCCATTTCCTGTTCAATTTGTGAAAAGCTGTAATCCTGACGATCTTATTGTTTGAGAATGAAATTATAATCTTGCACTACAATGTCATTGGGTTGATGTTGTAAAACAGATTTTGTAAGTGTAATTGGGTGAGAGCTTTTCTCTGATTAACTGAATGTAAGTCTTCGTTGGAATTCAGTAAGTAATCATGAATTAATTTCAAACTGGATTAGTGAATATATGACAGGTAAAAATCGATATATATATATATATATATTATTATATATATATATATATATATATATATATATATATTAAAACAGGAGACACGAATAAATAGATTGAAACACTAAAAACTTACATTAGAAATGGGGAGAAGAAGTCTTCTTCTCGGTTGAGAAAGGAGACACAGTCTCCGAAAATTGCCCAATTTCTAATGTAAGTTTTTAAGTGTTCATCAGTCAAAAATGAACTCATAATATCTTGCATTCTCATGTATTCTCTTTCACTTGGTTCTAAAATTGTATTAATAAATCAATTTTAAAGCTCTTGTTTAAAATATGATTGGTCTCTCTGATCTCTACCTTGTAGTTTTAACCTCTACTCTTCATCCAAATCAATGATTATGTTCTGTTCAACTTTTTAAGAATCCTGGATGAGATCTCGGATAGTATAGACACCTTTATTCATTCATTCTTATTCATTCATACAATAAGTACATTATCAAAATGATAGGGAGAGGAAAAATAAGGCAACCTTGTGCCATTCTTCTTCCAAATGTAGATAACACATAGTCCGAAATAGGTTAAGTCTTGTAGTTCTTCAATTCACAAAATTTTCAGTCCTCAAGTATACCTATCCGTTTGCAGCTATTATCATAGCAAATTCATTCCATGGTCATGAAACGTGAGCTGGCATGAAAAGAAGGTACTAAGCTCAATATTTATTGTTTAAAAGCGTTGTCATGACAACGACGCTTCTCTGAGATTGACACATTTTCTCTGCAATTTTAAACTGAGAACGAAATGAATTTTCCCTGAGACGAGCTGTGTTGAAGTGATCTCAGACTCTTCAACTTTATGTATTATTGGTACTCAGGCTATGTACAACGGAATAATCTTACGAACATTTTTTTTTCAAATTAATTTATCTCTGAACGCATTATAGGACATATTATTGCACAATGATACTACTGTCATTCATTTATACCAAAAAATATTGCATCCATGTCTATTCATAGTCCTTTATCTATGATATCCACATCTATAATATGTCACTTGAGAGAGAATGCATTTTTTCAGTTTATGAATTTTATTTTTCGAAGGATTGTTCTAAAACTTCGCATCATACTTCGTTAAGTTTATACAGCTAGATTCTGCTTAAGATGCTGCTGCCCAATTAGAGTTAGAAAAAAGTATAGTTTCCATAATGATTGATACTTTTATAAAAATGTACCTTCAAATCTTAGACCAGTTATAGAATAGACACGCTGGGAAGTCTAGCCTCTGAAGCCAACATCTACTGCCAAATCCACCCATCTTGACGTCACAACCAAGCTAACAACAATGCATTGAATAACAATAATGTAAGTTAAACACCACAAACACTTGCACAACAAAATCAAAAAAGTTTTCTATAATTTCTATACGATGCGTGACGTCACTGTTGTGACGTCAAGATGGGTGGATTTGGCTGTAGATGTTGGCTTCATCGACTTTCAGTATGAATATACAATGGGCCGTGTCTATTCTATAACTCTATAACTGGTCTAAGCTTCAAATGAATGCTTTCGATCCCACATGGAATTTTCCGAAATATTTTCTATTTGTTAATTTATCTTCTACCTTCATTTACGAATAACAACTGTATTCCTCACTTCTGTGTATAAACCTGAGTATGTTTTGATAATTTTGTTACATTTTCAATTTATTTCGAATAGGACATACATATTTCTATGACTTGAAAAATTTGAAAAGGGGAAATCCTACCACAGTCAAAATCCGAACACCATAATTATATAATTATGCCCCTTTTGATGAAATGCCATGTCAAAACTATCCTTCGCTACAAGTGAAAACATGTTATTCATTTTAAATGCGAAGTGGAATGAAATTCTAGGCCCTAAAAGGAAAGTAGGTGATAAGATAAGCCTCATTGATGTTTCAAATGCACTTCAACTATCTGCGAAAATAACATTTCGGTCATCACTTTATACTTTCATCAAAGCGCCACTAGAATCTACATACTGAGGTAATTTTAAAATTTTCCCATACATCTTGAAAATATTACTTGGAGGTTTCGAAATAAATTCTGATATCTACTCAAATCGGCAATACAATAATCTTGAATATTCGATTTAGAAATATAATTAAGGCATGAAAACAGTTGTAACTATTGTATATATTGATTCTTAAGCGTAGCTATCGTTGATTCCTATGGATAACTTTTATTGTATTGAGTCTAATAATATTGTTCAATAGATCTATGGTCACCAATTTCAAGCGATAGAATTTATTGTTGGATTATAGGTAGTTCTCATAGATATTCTATTGGATTCTCTCATAAATAAGTTGCTTGTTGAGTTGGAAAAAATTCTAATTTTTTTATTGTATTTGAATAGATTTATTGTCATTCGTTTTAATTACATTTATGTGTTTGTTTCAGCTATTAATAATGATTCATTACACAATACAGATGTGTTATTTCTCTCCACGGAAGACACTGATCCGATAGTTAACTATAGAATTATCAAAATAAAATAAAATTTAATAAAATGTTTTGTTTACTTTGATTTTTTAGGGGTTCGTGTGACGTTGAAATGCCTGCGCCTCAGCGCAAAGGTCATTGGTATCGTCCCTTGACTTCACTGGCTTTCTTCAGAGGCTCCAACTCCACTGGCATCAACCGCATTGATGGAGCTATTGCTGATTCGGTTGTTGAAGTGAGCTAACTAACAATCAATTATTGCTGTTTATCATTCATAATTTATCAGTGATTCCCGTGTTTTGGATGGACATGTCAAGTCGTCGGCCTCGGCTTCTTATAAATCAGTCGTTAGGTCATGTCAAAGGCTCTGAAATTGACCTGAGCCAGCCAGGTTACTTGATATTATTATATTATTATTATTATTATATTATTATTATTATTATTATTATTATTATCCATGCTTTGTTTCACTAATAAATATAGTAGAATATTCAGACTTTAAATACATTATTGTGGAAAATAACTTAATTTTGAGATTTATAACTCACGTTATAAATGTGAGAACATGTTTCGTGCTGGTGTTGCACATTTTTAATCCCAGAGACTGAATATTATTTCTCTAAGGTTATGTTTGAGGGTAGCTTTTGGTATGGGTGGGGGTGAAGAGATAAGAATAGTTCATGTGAGGACAATTTGAATGAGTTTGTCGAATAATGTTTAGGAGGAAGAGTTGATTTGGTCATTCAGGATAGTGTTTGTCTGTTCTCTTGTGCACTTGTATATTTTTCAAACCGTCGAGGTGCGTACAGATATACGCGCCTCCAACACGCTCCGCAATCGCTCCATGCATGTCGATATGTACTTTAGAAGATTCACCAGTCACACTTGAAATAACATGACTATTCTAGTCAATAAATGTTATTGCTCATATAATTTATGAGAAATTTGATATGTTTTTCTTTTATTTTTAATTCTTGAAACCTTCTTTCTGTTTCTTCTCGCACAATTTTCCAGAAACGAAGACTTTTCCATGCCGAACGAAGGAAATCCGCCATACAGAAGAAAATCATCGACGCATCTGAAGAGCTGCATATAATGATGCCACTGTCGCAAGATGATGCCAAGATGAATGACTTGAGTACCACTAAACAGGAGCCACGAATCGAGGGCGAGATATGTTTGCTCACTGATAGCCCTTACAGAATTTTAAGGGTGAGTAGCTCATTTTCAAATTGTCTGAATCTATTAAAGCTATCATTTTAGTTCTCACAGTATATTAAGAGGAAGTGACCTGACCTGATCTGACAATTAAATGACCTGAGGATGCTACATCAATCATCCACAATCATTTAAAGTCTACAGAGTCTCTCAAAAAAAAGTAGAATATATCTTTTTATTTGTTCTTTTTGAATATGGGTTACCTGCAATATTGTATTATTATACGAAATTGCACACCACCACAATGGAAATAGAAATGTTCAAATTTTAATATAATAACGTTTTTCCAACACTAATCCCCAAACTTTATAAATAATTATCTTTGTACATTAACTCACAAGTCACAGTCACTCAAACTTCAAAAATGAAAATTGTAATGTAATACAGTAGATGCAGCTCAATTTGTCAGATCTCCATCTGCATGTGGTTTTGGATTTTTTTCCTGTTCGATCATTGCATGCCCTCTTCTAGAATAATGAAAATTGTTGTGATGTGAACTTAACCCTACTTTGAATATCTCATTGGACAAAATTTAGGAACAGAAGAAGTTTTGGGATAGCGCCTGTTTTTTCCATTCCGATATTGCAATTTCTTATCCATTGAATAAATAAATGAATGAACAGAAATATTTTCGGAGGGGTTGAGTTATTGAGCGAAATTCATGACGAGTTTTATAAAAAGTAGAAAATGATCCAGGCATCTCAACGAGAGGGCTTCTGGATGAGCATGAATGCTATAAGATTGAGACTAGACTGCAGATTTACCACTTCAGTAAACAACAACTACTATCAAGTTCATTTCAGGTTACTTGAAATCAAATAAAGCTACAATATTGAATTAAATATTCCTTAATCAGTGTTCCATTACAGTATTAGTGGAACAGGCACAGAAAAAGGTTTGCATTTCTTTACTTAAATTCTTGGAACTTTACAAACTTTCGAAAAGGTCCAATCTTTTAGCAAACAAAAAGAGTCTGAGATAGTAGCTTTGGGTGAGAAACCGCTACTTATGACGTGGGCAACAGAGATAAGGACCTGTGATAACAATTATGAAGTTATTGGCGACCAGAGGCTGTAAATTTAGTTTGATCTAGAGGCTCTCATGTTAGTCAGGGTTGGGGTCTCTCTAGGGGGGAGAGGTCTCTCTGGGGTTGTCGTTATCAATCTATTGAGCACACTCTTCCCGCTCACAGGATAGAGGTGTCATATATTGTGAAACATGAGAGCAGAATTTATTACGGTACCCAAGAACCGTCACTAGTTGATTGCTGTGATATGTGTTATATACTCTTGTTCTTACATTCTAGAGCTCGTGAAGGTTTTTTAGTGATTAAAATTATTTCTAACTTATTAGAATAAGATCCTAGTTGATATTATTTTTATTCTGATATATTATGTTTATGTTTGTTTTGTTGTGATACACGTAAGTAGATAAGTAGATATTCACTTCTTGTTAATGCATAAAACCCTTATTAGAAATAGAGTTATTGGTAAATGATAGCTTATTAGCCTGAACCCGAAAAAATTATGTGAAGGAGTCTCTGAACATCATGCGATTTTTTTATTTGAATTGAGTCTCATACTCATGATGTAAATACTCTTTTATACAAGAAGGTTATTTACAGTTCAATATGCATCCATGAATAATGAATTTCTATCCAGAATGAGATGACAAGTGACAGAATCTATAGAAAAGTGTGACATCTGTTCGGAATCCAAGTGATAACCGGATTACTCACCCACAGCTCACGCCTATGTGGGACGACATCGATCATGAATAGTAATATTTCAAGGTGGATGAGGACGAATAAAGGGAATGAAAGAACGGAGAAATAGTACTGCAGATGTGGCAGAGAAATAAACCGAGTGGGATGTGGAAAGGGAACCGGTGAAGAAGAAGAAGAAGAAGAAGAAGAGAGAAGAGAAACATGAGAAGGAAACAGAGGAGGAAAAGGAGGTGAAAAGATATATTTGAAGACGTAGAAATTCCATTTCACCAATGGGGCGATTTGAGATATAGAACTGGAATAAGAGAAGAAGAAATTTAGTGAAATACTCTAGTGAGATGCCAGACGGTGGTTGAGGGAAATGCCAAGAAAGAAGAAGGAGGAGGAGGATAAAAAGGACGGAAAAGGAATAGACAGCCTACTTGATCGCCAATTTGCTGCAAAGGATTCAGTTCTCTCGAAGATCGAGTCGGTACGTGTCAGGACTTGTCTCCATAGACTTAGTAGGTTTGCCTGTCTTTGAAACATTCCATTAGGAGTAGATGGTCGAAGTTCGAATGTGAAAATTCTTTCAAAGCACTCTCAAAGGAATATCAGTGAGAACTAAATTAAACTGAGAGTAATTATTTCGCATGTTTTAGAATGTTCTTTTTGGAAATTTTCATTGGAGGAATAAGGGAATACTTTGAATAATTCTTCAATTAAAACTATATTGCTGAGATGAGTAAATTCAACTTGACAGCTAATAGCTCATAGGAATATTATGTGTACATGCTAAATCTATGGTTTTTGCAATGTGATCATTCTTATCAAGTAGGAATATTATCATGTGAGTCGTCAATAGCATGTGAGTTATCAATATCAATGAATTGTATATACTAGTGATCACCTGGATTGGAGAACTTGCTCATGAACTGTTGTATTGTAATCTCTGGAACCAGCAACTTTTAATTATATAGAGCTGGTGAAAATTATGAAAACAGCTTTTACAAAGAATAATTTGACAGAATAGAATAATTTGACAGAAAAAAAATCATTTTTCAGTAGGTTTCAATGGGGTCCCGATTTAAAATGAAAAATTGCTGTTCAAAAACGAATCTGTCGCTTCAAGATTTATCTCCGTCATAATAATTCGAATTCATTTTTTCTTTTAATGAGAGGGTGGTCGTGTGATACAGAGTTCCAAGAGGAAATAAATGGCGAAAACCGCACATTGATATCTCAATCCGGTTCAGTTTGTTGATGTAAAAGTTGTAAATTATTATCTTCTTCTCTATACTTATAAAAGGCTAAGCCCCTACAGCTGAAATCACACCACAGCCCAAACTACTGAGCCTACAAACTTGAGATTTTGCACGATTGTTTATGGTAGCCTGAAAGCATCCACTAAGAAAGGATTTTCGGAAATTCGCCCCCCTGAGGGAGCTGGGGCCCCTCCCAAAATTTTGTACTTTTTAACCGCTCATTGCACAGCAAAGTCATGAGGAACTTTTTTGTTCAGCTACGAAAAAAAATAGATCTATGCAGAAAATTTTCGATCAGGAGCACAGGGGGGTCCAGGAGAGGGCATTTTTCGAAAATTTTGATGTAAAATCACACTACAGCTCAAACTAATTGTCCTACAGACTTGAAACTTTGCAAAAATATTCTTCAAACATGCTAGACGCGCACTAAGAACGGATTTGGAGATATTTTGCCTCTAAGGGTTTCAAAGGATGAAAAAGAATCCTATTAAGTAAGGTTATGAATATGGTTAAGGTGAGTGCCATATGTAAATGAGATAATATTTATTTATTGACATGTGATATTCTAACATAGGTTGTAATCATTGGAAATAGCAAAATATATGATAGAAATTCAAAAAAGAACATCTGTTCTATTATTGCTTTCTACCTGATTCCACTCAACTTCAATAATATTGTTCTGATAATTATTGATAAATATGTTTAATAAATTATTATTATTGATATAATAAAAGTATTGTTTTAATAATAATTATTATCATTGATATAATAATAGTATTGTTTTGGTAATCAATAAATATTTTTTATTTTCACAAATTCTGTATAATTTGTATTGGTGAATGTGAAACAGCTGCATCAAAGAAATTATCTCAAAAACATATGTTTAGGAGAACCATAGTTTTGAACTTCGTTTTCCTGATGGAATGTACAAGCCTACACGTGGCATGTATGATTAATTTTTCAGCTAGAACAGTTTTTTGAGACTGCTAAATAAACGTCTACTGTTTTATCAACGCTGTATCGGCAATATGAAAACGCATGCAGTTATATGTCTTTAAATAGAGGTGTTGATATCTACATGATAATTATTCTCTACCATTTTTTTTAATTAAAATTTCAAAATATTCAAGCCTTGATAGAATGATTGACTCACTGTACAGTCAGTCGAAAATTTTAATTTGAAATGAGGGGTATTTTGGCAAGCTGAACAAAAAAGTAAGGTCCTATGCACCTTTTTGATAATATTTATTCAAATGAAAAATGAGTTTTGTGAGTTGTCTAAAATTCCTGTTCAGAAACCATCCCACAACATATTCCCAAAGTTTCATGCCGTTATGTCAAGTAGTTTCCAAGTCTACAGGAACAAACAAACATACAAAAACACACAAACAGACATTCATTTTTTATAAATAATCCCATTCGGCTCAACAAAAGCCTCTCTAAATGAAGATAGAATGATAAGGATTCAGTTTTTTGTTTTACATTTTTTCAAATCACTTTCAAAAAGTTCATGTAGTACCTACTATTGTGTTTGAGGACACTTCTGGCGCTATCATAGTTTCACCACTATTCTGTTCCACAGTCCTATCTCTTGCAGTCGTTAACTATATCTATAATAATTAAGAGATATATATTAATGGATTATAATATAGATTATATCTATATGAATAAAGAGCTGGCTTATGCACGTACGGGATAGGAAAATTATGTTTGACGCATCATCACGTCTGAACTACTGGACTAATTAACTTGAAATTTTGCTTATAGATTCTTAAATAACCAAGGATGGTTATAGGCCTATTCTCAATTCTTCAAAATTTCATTACGTCAATTTTTCATTTTGTCAAGTTCTAAAATGGATCCTTGCGAAGCACGGGTTCTTGCTAGTGTTTTATATTAACCATCTGAAATCATGATTGTGTCAACCAATGAAGGACTGACTGTCTATGTGATAGCTCCCAAATAGCCTCAGCTGATGTTATGAATTAATGAATGGAAAATCCGTAGCAATTTCATGCAATGAATACTCCAGCTGACTAAACGATAAATCACAACAATTTTTTTCTCAAGCACTTTCATTGTTTTTTGTTATATCCTGAAAAAGGACGAAGAAGTCGGTTAAATTTGTTGTCCAACGAACTTTATCTGTGAAAAAGGTCGAAGAATACGTGTTCAAAATTTGATGCTGATTGATCAAATGTTTCAAAACTTATTGTCGAACATACACACAGACGGACAACAACTTTGGTCTTGAGTCAAAAGTAAGAAGTCGCTAACACTCGTTAAATCGTTCAATTAGATGTGTATTACTGCTGTATTTAAACAGTACTCTTCATTCCATGCATTGAACCCTACACTTACTGATTATCGATTTCTCTCATTACAGTTTTTCACTCACTTTTACTCCCCTCGTTAACATTCCTAACCCCCCTCCCATGCCTAACAAGTGGGTATTCATAGCTGCTGATCTAACTTTTGAACTGAGTATCAATTTGGGGTCGCTTCTCGCATTCCCTATTCCCTGAAAAATGAGTTCATTAGTATCTATTCACGTTCGAAACTCTCGGTTTTTTATTTTTCCAAAAAAAACATCATCAAAAAAATTAAAAGACCAACGACAAAATACAGCAGGAACATGCGTGAAGAAAGTTTGATTGAATTTGCCTCCCACAACAAGTTGCAACTTCTTATTTCCTGATAATTTTCGGAAAATGTTTTGCTGACAGTTGCAAAATAACATTTCGGCGTCAATTTGAGCTCAGAGTTCACATCATAAACACGCTGTCATAATATTTTTCACGTGGTGAGGTTTGCACCGTATATTTTTGAGGATCAAAGAGTTTGAGGTTTCAACCTACCACATCTTCTGCCTTTATTCTTCTCCCTCCTTCTTCTTCTTTTCTCAGTTTTTCTTCCACCAATTCATTCCTTTCTTAGTTTCCTCGTCTCTCTAGCTCGTTTAACGCTTGTAAACTTATCCAATAAACTAAACTTCGGTTGCCGAGCAGACTTGCTCTAGTTTCTGCATTTTTTTCTTTCAGGGTGATAATTTCCAGTGGACTCACAAGATTATTAAAAACTATAAAAGATGTTGTAATAAACTATTATAAGCTTTACCTGCTCAAATCAATCATTCAATCAGTTTTAATTAGTATTTTTATTAAACTCAGTCATTATCCATGATCATTATCATATAAAAATAACTATTTCATGTCATGTTGTAAAATTCAAGGCCAGTTAAGAAAGGTTCATAATAATCATCAACAATAATATTTGAATGTAGGTTATATTTATATTTTTCCATCACTATTATAGCACCTAGTGAGAGGCCAGTTAGTAAAACAATATCTTTATCGAGTGAAATTTTTATTTAAGCTATCTTCATTCCATTCAAGTACTCAATAGTTCCATTCCAACTACATATTTATCCTATTGAAGTGAGAAGAATAACTCACTCCTTATAACAGTTTTTGAGTGATTAATCGCAGTATTGCCTTTAAAAAACTAAACACACACGAAGTTCTTGTCTAAGTAGCTGTAATGATGCGTTGCAAACGAGCTGATTAATTTGTTAATGAACGACAATCAGCTTAAAAGCAACTGCCAAAACAGTCATTATTGAGTCGTTTGGTGTCATGTGAATAGCCCTATTCCGTTCCCTAAACTATTCCAAGTTAGTTACAAGTTCCGAGTTCTATTCTATACATGTCTTTCATCTTTCAAGTCACGAAAACCGCAACATATTTTGGCTGTTTGATGTATGTTGAATCGAATGTGGACTTGACTTTACTAACAGCTCGAGATTTTTTACAATTTTTCTTTGAAAGATTCTATATAATTCATAAACAGCATCTATGTTTTCTTGTTCTCTCATACTAGAGGTCTATTTTGAATTGGAATGTCTTCGAAAAATTTGGAGATCACCTTTCAGAAACCGCAGAGTGTTTTCAACGGATCTTGATGTTTTAGAAATGGAATTGGTGAGTCATTTAATTTTGAATGAAAACAATTCTCAAAATTACAGTAAGTCGCACTTACCATTGTTCTTGAATTAAAATATTCAATTTTTTTAAGACTGATCTTTGAACCAGAACTTCCGTTAAGAATAATAATACGCAGAATTCTAGTCCTAAAAAATGGTTTTTACATACATTTTTGAGCATTTTAGTTCCTAACATTTTTGTTACGTGCGCCTAGCATCTTTTCAATTTTTTATTGGAAAACTATTTTCCCAAAACTTTTTCAATATTCTTCCCAGTTGAAAAATAATTCATTCTTCTCTCTCTCAGTTTCATAATTAAATTTTACCTGTTAGATTCAATACTCTGCGCCATATGAAAGAGCATCCATTCATCTGAAAAAGGTACCGATTTTTACACACAATACTCATTTATATTGAAATTCATGTATTATCCAAGCAGATTCAACTCTTTTCTCATAGCAATTATTCATTTTTTGTAATTAAGAATTTCACCCAATATCTCATTTCATATCAAAATAATATAAGCTAAGAACGAGTGCAGTCAATATACGTATATAGGCTACTTGAGTTTTATGTCATATAGGTAGGCTGCTATTCGCATATACAGGGCTAGACTATGGATGATGGAACAGTGAGAATGGTCATACAATGAAATTATGGTCAATACCTATTTTTTATACCTCAAATTGTATTTCCGCACTGTGTTGCTCAGATGGCTGTTGTCAGTACAAATAAAGAAAGCTATATCATAGGCATTGCATTCAATTTTTTATTGGAAAAAATATTTTCTCAATGATCCCATCTTTTTTCAAATTTGAAAACATTAATCCTTCTCTCTTTCTTGATGGGATTTCATAGAAATTCTTCATCCCATCTTTTCCCAAATTTGAATACATTAATCCTTCTCTCTTTCATGATGGGATTCTACTTGTTAGTTTCGAAACACACAAATAATAATTATTATCATTAACTAATATTAATTATTATACAATAATTATTATTGTATATAAGTTTCATCAAAATAGATTCGACCCTCCATGATCTACTTCAACTTCGAACAATAGCATCTAATTAGAATTCATTTCTTAATTATAACTACCTTCTAAATGAGAAACCAATTAGCCACGTGGGATGTGAAATTTCCATTTTGATCGTAGCTTTCACAACAGTAGCTAGCCAGACCAAAACTTTTGATTTGTTCGGCAGTCGACAACTTTGAAGACGTTGTGTAAGACAAACTTCCAATCGATTATGATTATTATTAGCTTGACTATGATCGTTCACATGTTGTCCATGAGCATGTATTTGTTAGTCGAAGGATATCACGTTGAGATGATCAGTGCTTCAACAATATTATCGTATATTACGGCTAATCGAAGTCTTATTCCAACTTGAATTATAGTCAACGTGTTTGCTATTATTGTATTCAGAATTGTTGAGAAGTTTGAGGAAGCCATGAGCAGGATTTTGACGATACTTCGATGGAATGAAGAAGAGGAAGAAGAAAAGGTAGAAGATTGAAGTTGTGAGAAGAGGGAAGAGAGGAGAGAGAAGCGAGAAGAGAGAAGCGAGAAGAGAGAAGAGAGAAAAGAGAAGAGAGAAGAAAGAAGAGAGAAAAGAGAAAAGAGAAAAGAGAAAAGAGAAAAGAGAAAAGAGAAAAGAGAAAAGAGAAAAGAGAAAAGAGAAAAGAGAAAAGAGAAAAGAGAAAAGAGAAAAGAGGAAAGAGAAAAGAGAAAAAAGAAAAGAGAAAAGAGAAAAGAGAAAAGAGAAAAGAGAAAAGAGAAAAGAGGAAAATGGAGAAGAGAGAAGAGACGAGAGTGGAGAGTTGAATATGAAAGAGTATGGTAAAAGAGAAGAAAGATTGAAGAACATAGAAGAGAGAAGCAGAAGGAAAAGAGAAGTGAAAGCGAATAGAGGAAGGGAAGAGAAGAAGAAGATGAAGAAGAGGATTAAGAAAAATAAAAAGAAAAAGAAGAAGCGAAGAAGGAGAAGAAAAAGAAGGAGTGAGAAGAGAGGATAATGAAAAATCTGGTGTGGCGCACTCACACAACTTTCCTTGCCATTATGAGAATTGATCACCTGACGCTAGTGTTCACGCGCATCTCAAGTCTACTTATAAGCAATTATCTGTGCCAGCTGGTGACAGGACAATAACGCTGGAGACATACTAGGTCTGCTATCTCTTCATAGTGAATCATTTAATAGAATCAACAGTTGCCAACAGTTTGCAATTGGATAATCACATTTTCTCGAATTTCGTGCTTATTTTCAATTTTAGATGAAGATGTTACTGAACAATTATAGTAAAATTCTCATGCTCAATCTCTTCCACTTAATTTTTTTTTGTTTGAATTGTATCTGAAACCTGATAATTGGGAATCTAAAATCAAACTTTGCATAGATGGGGAGGAGCTCCTGAAATTTTTACAGATATAGGACTTGTAGCAGTTGATAGAGCTTATTAATGACTATTTTAGGTATGAATCTAATCGAAATCGTTGGAGCCGTTTTTGAGAAAATCGCGAAAAATCTGTTTTTGACAACATTTTTGCCATTTTAGTCGTTGCCTTGAATTGAATTTGATCGAAATTGTTCGTGTCGAATCCTTATATTGTAAGGACCTTAAGTTCCAAATTCCAAGTCATTCCGTTAATTGGGAGATGAGATATCGTGTACACAGACGCACATACTCTCATATACACACCCACACACACACACATACAGACCAATACCCAAAAACCACCTTTTTGAACTCGGGGGGGGGGCTTAAAACGTATAGAAAGTTAGAAATTGCGTTACTTTAATTTTTTTCTGAAAGCAATACTTTCCTTACCTATGGTAATAGGGCAAGGAAAGTAAAAAGGATGGAAACGGAGGATTGAGTGAGAAGAAAAATTAACAATTATTCATTTTTAGTGAAAGGACATGCTTTGGCGGCGGCTCGGAGAAGTCAGACTAAAAATTGAAGAAGATGAAAAAAACGAAAACTATAGATAATGTAGAATTTGAGAGAATGCAAATCCAAGGATGAGAGGACAAGGTATGTTAGAAGTTGTGAGGAGAGAATTCGGAGAAACATAATTAGAATGAGTGAGAGGCTCGAAGGAAGTAGTTTGAATATTACATTCAGACTACCCAGAACTTCAAACCTTCCTTATTCAGAAGTTGGTAGTGGAACAACAATAATGGAGGGGAGGAGTTGAAATCAAGAAGAAATGAGAGGAGGTAGAAGGAAGGAGAGAATCCAAAGATGAACGCGTGTAGTGAAACGTGATTCAGATTTTGGCCGAATCACCGAAAGTGTTCACTCTCATTACGGGTTTGGTTTTCGTACGGTTCACTTCTCCTGTAGCATTTCGACCAAAATTCACCAACAAAATTATTTATGTTCCTGAGAATTACGTGTTCCCCTCTTGACAGCCTTGTGACTTGACTATTCATAATTCATAGAGATTTTATAAAAATCTCATTACACCCTCATTTTCTGAAGTGAAGAATACTGTAGTATTTTTGTCAAAAAATTAATTATTTGGAATCGCAATCAATTCTAATGGAACGTTTGATAATATGTGCGTTGAGTAGCTTTAATTATTATCGATGGTTGTAGAGAATCTGTTGCATGTTTGTGCAGTATCTAGTTAAATATGGTTTGTAGACACTCGTTAATATCATAATAGTTCTTGAACGATTATCATGATAAATTCATCAATATTGAGTTTTGAGTAATATCATACTAGTTCTAAAAAATATTATTATCGCACTGAATATTCACAATCAAATTTAGAAATATTCATTATCCGGTTAGGCCTACTCCCAAGGTGGATTTTATTCAGCTTAGTTGAATTAATTACTGTATTAGTTATTCAATTGTCTTTATTATTATGTTGTTTCAATTATTCAAAATAGTTAAATAAACCAATTACAGTGATTTTTCAGTGAAGCATGTATGTTAAAGGACACTACAGTGATAGTGATTATTATGTTTACGGTGGTATTCCATGCCGTATATTTCAATCTGGCTTAAAATAAACCGTATAAAGCTGGATTCGCCACAACAGGGATAGTGAAGATTGAAAATATAAGTCCCATAATAAGTTCCCATATAAGTTCGAATGGTATCATTCATTCTCACTCGGTCGGACTTGGTGGGAATAATTAGTATTTAAATAGTATTTGATTGGTACTTAATTAGTATTTAAGTATTCAATAAGTACTCGTGGAATTATATCTTCACTGTTCACTGTCACGGTTGTGTGCCAATCCAGGTCAAAACTGTAAAACTAAAATACCGTAAGTTGAATTGTATAATATATTGTGAAGAGGGTGGATACGCGAAGTAAAGAAGGGGCAAGGTAGGCAACCTGAACAACTTCCAACTACTTGTACCTTGGAAATGCTACTTTTGATTTTCCAGTCCTGTTTGTTTTTGTAAGTTAAATGTTGCAGTGGTTGTAAGAAAATGAAGTTCTTGATTGATTTAGAATTTTATTTGAAAAATTACGCAGTTCTTTATTGAAACAATCCTAGTACCAATTCCTTTTGAAGGAATTACACTTGAATACAAAATAAAAATGAGAGTTCTCAATGAGAAGCCTATAATCTGTCATAGGTGATTCTTATTTGTGAATTGATCTTTGCTGAATTATAAATCATATTCCTTATTATTTAATGAGGAACTTGATCAACAGTATATGGATTGTTAAGGGAAAATAATTCAAAAACAGAAATTCCGTAACTGAACTTCAGTTCCAACAAACAATAATGAAGTAATGAAAACAGTATTGTGATACAATAGTCATACAATATATTCATCCAAACATTAATGAATTTGATTGAAAAATGAATTCAAATTCTAAATCAAATTTGTTGTATTTCATTTCAGCTATGTTGAGATTTAACAATTAACTCAATTTTACGCTATTTAAACGTTCATTATTCATCACGCACCTCCACAACCTTTGCCACTAATGTTTCCACTTGTCAGCTAGTCGCGTCGCGTCGCAATTGACAGAAATTGACGAAATTTGTTGACTGATTGAATGAGCGCCTGATTTGACTCACTAACGAGCTTCAAAATGTTGACAATGATCAATGAATGAAGCAATGAAGGCATGCACTCTGTTTGCTTCACCAGCCTCTACTCCAATCAATTGACTGACTGCTAGCTACACACTTCAATACAGTGCTTGAAACAGTGACAGATTGTTGAATCTGTTGTATCTCTTATAAAAGTATTTTCTTTTTTGTCTTCTTTCACTACTCTGATTTCAACTCTGATTTTGAACGTCATCAATAATTAACCATATCTATAGACATACAATGATAATGTTATGAATGATAATTTTGAAATGATTCATTCTACATTTCAAAATGCTATCTTAACAATATAATAGTTCATATGAACACTTATACATATACATATTTACACTTATACATATATCATAGTTCTTATGAGAGTTTATAACAATAAAAACATATTTTATGGAAGTTCCTGATGCAAAGCTCTGTTAGTTTGTGCAAAGTTAGCTTGTTAGTTTATATGTTGGTTTCCTTGTTATGAAGTAATGATTTTTGAAAATGGACAAGAATTATGAAAAAGCTGGCAATGATCAGAGTACTTACTGTAGCTGCTATTTACATCAATCGAATCACTTAAACTTTCATAGTTTTTCAATGAATAATCGAGTTTCAAACGTTCAGTCTCACATTTTGTAACAATTCGAAATTGAAGATGACGAAACTGAAAAATAATGAAACCTCAACAACAAAGACAAATATCACATTACAGATGAGATAGATGAGTTGAGAGAGCCTGGAAAAATACAAAAGATGTAGATTACAATGTAGAAGTAGTAGACAATAAACTATAATAATTCAACACATTGAATATTTGAGCTTGAACCTACTGATGAGGATAAAACAAGTAAATACTTTACGTTTACTTTTAGTATGAGGATATTAAACTATCAAAGATAATAATATCATTCGAGTAACAGGAGCAGCTTCAAGGAGACAAGCCCTACAGCTTATTTACAAGTAAAATTAGATTTACTGATGTGACTATGTTCAACTCCTTGGATCCTCCTCTCTAAGATGTTCATAGAACAATACGTTCTCAAGTTGCGTTTCATTGAGTTTTTGTTTATGGTTTTGGGACAAGTCTGTCGTTCTCTCGCGATCATTATAGTATTATTTTTGATTGTATGGATGGATAAATGAATAAAGGACAGAATAACATGGGATAATAGGTTGGACGGAGAAAGGTAGCAGTGGCAAAGAAGTTGGAAGATGAAGGTCGTGTGTCCCATTACATGGGAAACCATAGATGACAAGGTATTCTTCCTCACTACTTCTTTCCAGCTCACCACACCATCTAGCAATTTTTTTTGTTTGCACTATTGAACTTTGTATATCTTTATATTTTTATATCTTCTAATATATTTTTTGTGTATTTATAACGAATTAAATCTGTTGGAATGAGAGTTGTAATAATAGTAAAATACTAGTCAGCAATGACTTGTTGATAGAAAGAGATACATCGATAAGAAGAATAAGAAAGAAAGGAAAACGAATGTAATTTTCGTCATGAAACAAAAATCCAAATTAAATGCTGTAATACGCCCCGAAGACTTCTGCTACTGCAAATATTGAGAGCTGGGTAAAATTACAAATTACAGCATTTAATTTCAATTTTCGTTGAATAATTTCATTTATTTATTTACTTATTTATTTACAATGCAAATGACACTAATGTAATAACATTGAAAGATAAAATAATAAGGTAGTCCTTGTGCTATTTTTCTTCCAAATTTATAGGTGACAAAGTCCAAGAATAAGGTTAGAATTTCACATGTACAATTATTATAAAATGTTGGTCCAAAATGGACATTAAAACTATAAATTTTGAATTTAGATGGCTTGAATTGATAAATTAATTAGAAATATTCCACTCAATTACCACTTTTAACGAATAATATTGAGTTATTCGAGAAAATTTTAATAATTAATTCATTAGCATTTTTTTATAATTGCAATATCTCAGTAATTTCCATTTGTAAAACGAATGTAGTTGGAAGTGATGATATGGACAGACATTGCAGGTGGGAAGAGAGAATAAAATGGCAGCAAAGGCTAAACTCTCTTGCTGATCTATGAAAAAGGTGGCTTTTATAAGGGTAAATAAAACAGAATAAACGTTATCTTCTGCTCTCCGATGATAAGTAGAGACTTGTAAGCTAGTAATCAATATTGGCCGACCAGTCAGCTTTTCATTACCTAGACACACTCGTCAAGCACGTGTTCTCTCAGATAACAGGAAAAAAATTAAAAGCCCAGAATAGCAACTCGTTGCGTGGTTTAGAATGTACAGTAAGCGCAAAAGTTGAACACTCGTGTGTCCCTGTAAAAATATTGGATTCCTTTGAGTCAACACAACATGGATCCATCAGTTATTGCTTCAATATTGTTTCATACAGGTAAACCCTCAATTCAATATGAGCGTTCTCTCGAATCTAATCCAACCTCCTATTGATATTTCAGTAAATTGTTGTGAGTTCTGAGAAGTAAGAGCTCGTGCTTAGGTACTAACAAATCTGTTTGATTGCTGAATCTCTCATTCATTGTAGGCGAAAATCCTTTTAACCATTCTACTGATTCTAACATATACTATCTCCAATGTTCATTTACTTGTTAGGGATTCTAGTATGAACATAAAAAATATAAATACCCTTTTAACATTTTGAACTTTCAAGTCATTTTCAAGTGTGAATTACACTTGAAAATGTGTTGAAAGTTTGAACCAGGAATGAATGAATGAATCATCAATAGAATGAATGATGAAAAGGTACTTTGATTTATGAATGTTCTCTTTTCTATTTCTATTTTATAAATTTTAATACAATGCAAAGTTGTGGACATTTTTCAATTATTTTCGCGATAGCCTTGTGACGGAAAATGCTGTAGTAATATTAGTACGAACTTCAAATAGAATTTGAACGAGCACGAGTTCTTATATAATTGAATCATGGAAATATCCAGATTTTTTTTTGGTTATCAAAATAATGGAGAAAAATTTCGTATGGTGAAAAATAATCTAACTGGATTCATCCAATCTCCCAGAAGCAGTCACGATTTAATCTCCCAAGTATTGCTGCGCGGTCTCACAAAATGATTTAATTCCTTCAATTAGAAATTATAATTTCTTATCTCAAAGCTTCCACTGTGATTGATGGAATAATATTACACTCGTCAGAAAAATCTCTAGTGACTCTTCTGTTCTGTATCATTGGAGTTTGCCTTTCCAATCGAAAAAATTCTCAATTTTATTCGGGCAGCAAGCGATTCATAAAATCAGATTGAGGCAAAGTATTGAATGTGGACTTGTTGGTAATAATGAATAATATTCAAATGCATTCGAGAAGATGATCCTCATGATTTACTTTCTCACTAATTATGTTATATTCTTAATATCATGGTAATATGCAATCTTCATGAAGTGGCTTTTGCTTCGTCTCAAGCTCTTCAAGGCAATTTGAATATGAAAGAGGAATTCAAGGACTTTTAATGTTACGGTACCATATAATAGCCATCACTCAATTTTTCATATATGTGCTAGTTTTTTGTTTACGTTAAATTTTATTTATATAAATAAATACATACATGGAGACAACAGGTTAAACCCTTATATGTCTCCTTGAAACATTACAACATTTGTAACACATTTTTCATAAGTGTAAGAATCATTTTTATTGAATATAATAGTTCTTGATGAATTATCGTTAACGTCTGTACCATGAGACGTTTTCCAGGTAAACCTCGGAGTTTCACGCGTTTTTATTCATGTAGTAAAAATCTCACAGTTAGTGAAAATATGAAAGAGAATATCTTCAGTAACATCTTTGTTATAGGCCTATTGCACGGCATTCAAAATAATATTCGAAATTCTATGATAATATTCCAGCGAGCTCTGGCAGAAATTTATGAAGAAGGAAAACTCATCGAGAATAGTAACCCTTCTATCAATGAACCATATCTCCAATCTATAAACTAACTGAATTATATATGAACTTTTTTCACCTGTTATGGTACTGTACACATATTATCATATCCGTTGTCATTTACCTCCTAGAATCACTGCAGCATTGCTAGTCTATCCATAATCTACATTCCAACCTAGCTACTCCAAGATGCTTCATGCTCGCTCCATTATCCATTGTATTAGATCACAACCCATCAACATGATGAACCGTATGAGGAGCTACATAACAGAGTACATTAGTTTGACATTGATGTACTTAAGCATAATTATGTTGGCATGAGAGCATGTAATAATGCTTTCCTTCTCGGCATAAGACAACTCAATTAAGACTAAGCGATTAGGCTTAGAAATTCGTAGCTACAGAGCAATTGGAGATACAATAATATGATAAAGATAAAATAATATATTTTGAAGCCTATCTACTATGGATTGCATGTTTGTTGGAGAGTTGGCTGTATTTTCATGAAATCATGTTGAGTTTCCGATAAATCTGCAACATTTTTGTTCCAAAAAGAACTTTGTTTTTTGCTACAGTTTTATAGAATTTAGTGAGATGAATGGAAAGAATTATAATTATTTCAAATTTATCCTTTATTCAAAATTCATTCTTTATTCTCTATTCAAAATAAATAAGCAAACAAATACACCCCAAGAAGCAAATAAAATATTGTTATTCACTCATTTATTATTTGGAACACTTCTCACTATCCACAATCAGAAATTTCACTTTCTCTATCAAACAATTAATCAATATTTCGGTATTAGCAAGATGATCAATTTCTTTTGGCGTCAGCATTTCTCTTATCAATCCTGACAGAAAACGTTGACTTCTAAATGTCCTTTGAAATCATTGCATGACTCCATTATAAGGCTGATGCAACATTTCTCAGCCAATATCCAATAAAAGGGATCATGTTTATTGTGAGACTTCTCCCATCATGTTTATTGTGAGCCGTTTCTCGGACATGACCCTTTCCAATCAACCGCCATATTTGAATTCACCTGGGACAACAGCTACTCACGAAATGTTTCAATAACATTAAATCGCAACAAAATTAATATGTTATGTACTGAACCACTACACCGGTCAAAGCTTGCAAGTAATATTGAAAGTTGTCCTTCGCAGATTTTGTCTCCTCTTTCTCTTACCCTTTCCACTCTCACGTCCTCCTTCTTCTCTTTCTCTTTCTTCTAGTCCTCCCACTACTCCTCTTCTCTTTCAACCCCTCCTCCTCCTCTGCCTCTCTTCACCGCCACCTTCACCGCCACCTTCACCACCATCACCACCTACTCCTCCCTCTCCTTCAGCTGCTTCTCTATCTTCTCCTTCACCTCTCAATCAACTCCTCTTAATCCTCCTTTTTCGTCCCAGTTCGTGCTCCTTTTTTTATTCTACTTCTCCTTCGTTCCGTTACATCCTTCACATCCTTACTTCAGCCTTGTCATTCCTCTCCTCCTCCTCCAACCTCTCTTTCCACTCCTCAACCTCAACCCCATGAAATCTCCCCGGAACCCCAAACTCCCCCAAAACCCTTCCAAGGTGGGCGCTCCCCACCCCCTTTTCGAGTTGCTTGGATACGTGGGTCGGCTCCTTCACATCCCCTCCACCTTGTTGGTGCTCTCTATAAAAGGGAATTTCACATACACATCAAACTTGACGGTCGGCTTGTAACCACGGGTTTTCGATACCTCTCTGCTCCAACGTGATAAATACAACGTGGGATTTTCTAGTCGTGCGGAGTTCTCCGGTAATTTCTGTCCTTGGCGATAAAATTGCTAGCAACATGTGAATTCATATCTCCTAAATCTGTTCTTCGGAGATTCAGCTACGGATCATTGCAGCGTTGTATTCAAAATTCTCAAGGGCAACATATAAGTATCTTCAAGATTTTTCTTTGAAACAGCTTCTAGATCGTCTCTGATCGGAAACCTTTTTTTGGTGAAAAGGTTTTAAGAGGATTACACAAGTATAGTTAATTTTTAGAAAAGAACTTGGTGAGGTTCTTTATTAATAATGCTTTTGGGTTCATAATTATCATTCATGTGTGCACTTTTTCTACATAGATCACATCACATACTCTGCACTATTTCATCAATTCATCTGAAAAAGGTACCGAACTACATGCTCCTTACTTTTGGAATTCATATACTATTCAAACAAATTTAACTCTTTTTTCATATCAATTGTTTCTATTTTTGTAATCGACAGGTTCATCTAATATAAAAGCAATATAAACGCATGCAGTCAATAACAATATAATAAAGTCTACTTGAATTCTATGTCATGTAGGTAGGCTTACTATTCGTAGGGCTAGGCTGTGAATAAAGTAACTATATGAATGATTCGAAATTATAGTAACATACCTATTTTTCAACCAACCTCAAATTATATTTTATCATTGCTCGGATGACTGTTGTTATCACAAAAAATAGAAACAAGAGAAAAATGGAAATATTGATTATGAATAAAACATAATTGTCTTCATGTGTACATTACTGTCAACAAAGTGAGACTTTTTCATAGTAGTTTGGAAAATTCAATGTGGAACTAGTAGTGATGTTGACAAAACACTTTTTTCGTGAAAAAACAAGAGATTCTAGGGGTTCTACATGAAATTTTTCAGAGTGGTATTTTTCAGACTGACTACTCTTGAATTCTTTCATAAGGGTGGGATGAAAATGGCCACCATCAATCATGTTTTTTATCTATATCAATTATGATTTTACTTGTCTCAGCTTCCTACCCTACAAATGTTATATTGCAGTTTGGTTGAGAAATGAGTATGTTAGAAATTTCAAAGCATCGAGGTATGGATAATTTGAAATAACAGTCTAATCCTGCATCCTTTTCCACAGTTCGTTACAGGCCTGTGATTGATTCAGAGCTGTTTCCACTGCTGCTCTTCAAAATAATTTGCCAATTATTCTTGCGTGTTGTTTTTCTCAATAGTGAGCCCAGCCTGTTGACGCCTCCAATCAATCACAGGCCTTCAAAATAGTGTAGTTTTTGACCTTCAGCATGTAGGATCATCCTGAGTGAGCTTTACATGAAAGGTAGATTCAATTAATAATTCGAATCGTGTACATTTTGTATGTGAGAACTATTCAGTTTCTCAATTTTCCATCTAGTTTTCACATAGTTTCTCAGTTTTACTATATAGAGACTTTGGACTTTGAGGTTTCATAAGCTTGGAAATCTTCATGATTCTCCAGTACATAAAGCTACTGGTATTAGTTGATATACTATTGCGATGTACCACTGAATTATTTCTCATTTACGCTCACCATATCCTTGCACGATGAGATTTCCATAAATTTGATAGAATTATGAATGAATGCGAATGTTGTGTTGTAGTTGATGAAGGTAAAGACATTAGTATTATATAAGTGTCAATAACAATAAAACTCTCATAGCCATCTACTTTCGCATCTTTTAGCTCCAGATTCTCTAGTTCTAGTACTTCCGTAGTTTTACTAGTCTTCAATCTCCTCATCTTTCAGCTACAGTTATGTATATCTCCTAGATTCTCCAGAACTAGAACTTTCTTATACTCATCCTCTTTCTTCTTCTACCTCTTGTTATATTCTCTAGTTCTAGTTCTTCAGTAGTTTTACTAGTCTTCTCATCTCTTCACAAGCTCCTCATGAAGGATTAATTACAGTAGATTCAGTTGATTGGGGTTCCGATACGCATAAAAAATGAAAGCTTTATCTGCACTCAATAACGAATGGCTTGAATTTGGTGGGCTTGCTAGTGAATTGAAGCTTTCTTCAATCCTTCTAGAATCTTTAGTTACGCTTTAGTGAATTGATTCTTCCTTCAATCCTTCTAGAATCTTTAGTAACTTTCTAGTGAATTTATGCTTCCTTGAACCCTTTTAGAATCCAGAGTCCTAGAGTTGGGTTTATTGGACGCGTTCCGGGAGAATCAGTTGGTTAGTTTTGTGTTTTGTCGGTTGTTTAGTGCCGTCGCAGTTGCACCGAAAACTAACGCGTTTGACGGCGTCTAGCCTGTCCGGTATGAGTACGCCGGAGTTCCTGGTGCGTAACTGGCGTAAGGTCTTCTTGGGCCTCCAGACCATCAAACAACTGTCTGCCGAAGAACTCATCAAGGTAATTATGCTCGATGATGCACGATTGTAGAAATAGAAAGCGCGTTTTGGGATAATCTCCTTATTCACACTCTAGAAATTAGCTGAAATGATCAGTTTAAGCTGAGCTCACACTCATAGTGAGCTCTCAAAGATAAGAACAAAAGAAAAGACATATTGTAAGCGTGACCTCACCTATAAGATCTGTAATAGAGAGCTTCAAGAGCTCCAACAACATTTATAGGTGACGACATAAACCAATAAATTATGGGACCTCATTGGGGTCTACTTTGGTAGAGGTGGATACGTAAACCTATAGGGGATGACTCATTTCATGGACTAGAGTCTTAGAGCTTACAGTTTGTGTTAGTGTTGAGGTTAACGTTATGACCTTAATTGTTTTACATCACTCATCTTAGTGCTTCTAGAGCTACCTGTGATTGTGAGTTGAGCTTACACATGACAATTCACCTCACTCCTCACATGGATGAAGAATTAACACCAGAAAGCGCATTACATAACTAATCAATATAACCCCTTTGAATCATTCTCCCATAAAATCAATTTTATAAGGTTGAAATTCTCTTGGAATTACTGTAGAACAAGAGATACTCACAGCTTTAGAGCTCACTCTAGATCATTTTTATATCACATGAAAATTATTACAAAGGGTAATGCACAATTAACCAATGCGAAATTTCTAATAAATAAATTTCAATTAGTCCAAGAAGACTTGGATCCTCAATGGAATAGAAATCTTATTCTCTTATTTTATCTTCTACATCCAAATCATCCTGTTAAAAAATATTGAGAGTTCGGCAAGCCATACTCCGTAGTCCTAATCGATCTGCTAGGAGACATTCTTCTGAACTGAACATCAGTGATCGGTCAGTAAGGCGTATTTTACATAAAGATCTAGGATTTCATCCCTACAAAATGGCCATGGTTCAACAATTGAATCCTGGCGATTATGTAAAGCGGCTGAATTTTGCTCGAGAAATGGAGGCCATATTTGACCAAAATGAAAACATCATTTTGTTTACGACAGATGAAGCACATTTTCATTTGAATGGTACCGTTAATCAGCAGAACTATCGTTATTGGTCAGATGAAAATCCAAAATTAATGCATGAGAGACCATTACACAGTCCCAAGGTGACAGTTTGGTGTGCTGTGAGCAGTATATTTGTTATTGGTCCATACTTTTTTGAAGACGACAACGGGACCACTGTAACTGTAACCTCAGAACGTTATAGACAGATGTTCACTGAATTCTTCCTTCCTGAATTAAGAAGGAAACGTATTCCTATCCGGCAAGTATGGTTTCAGCAGGACGGGGCGACAGCTCACACAGCAAGAAATTCAATGGAAGCAATTCGGGCTGTTTTTCGTGGTCGCATCATTTCTCGGTTTGGTGACATTGATTGGCCTCCTCGTTCTCCAGACCTGTCCATGTGCGACTACTTCTTGTGGGGTTTCCTGAAGTCACGTGTTTACCAGCATAAACCACGTACACTTCAAGAACTAAAGGGAGCAATTCGTGAGGAAGTCGAACAAATTGGCAGGGCAATGTTAGAAAGAGTACAATCCAACTTCCGAGAGCGGCTTGTAAAGTGCATTGCTGAAAACGGCCGTCACCTGTCAGATATTGTTTTCAAACATTAATTTTCTAAAATTGTAAAATAATGTGAATATTGTTCTGTAAATAAATGTTTTTTTTATGCATAGGTAACGACATATTACTTTTTTGAAAACCGTTCATCCTTTCTGCCGCACCTTGTATTATGAGAGTGCATTATGACTCTCACACAGAATTTGTCATCATTCCAGATCTATAATTGGCTGTGGAGTTTCAGAGTGAATTTATCATAGTACGGTAGTCTTGAACGTAATTCTTGATTCGGTTCAATACGTCCAACAATGACCATTCACAGTAATCAATTCTACATTTCTACAAATCGAGTTTCACTGAACCAGCTTTCAAGCTTCAGCAGTCAACAAAATTACTTCTTGCTCGCAAAATCACATCCTCTTGAATTGAATTTTTTCCGAGAGAAATATTGTCTTTCATTTGAGCCTTTCTCTTCTATCTGAACGAGGTTCGGGAATTATCGGGGTGTTTATCTAAATAGAAAAGTATAAATAATATGAAATTTCAAGAAAGCAACATTTTAAAAAATAATTTATGATACTGTGCAATACATTCTGTAGAATTCTACATTTCGAAACCTGTTACGACTTCAATTTATTGTGAAGACAAAGCGTCCTGATTTTTCGGCAATAAAGTTAATATCATAAAAACCTTGGAAATTATCTCCTCAAAATTCACGTATCTTCTTCATCTTATATAATCTTCTTAGAAATCATTGCTCTCTGGTCCACATTTCAACAATAATTATAGTGGGAGAAATTAGATTGTATTAATTTGTGACTTGTTATTATATATAGGCCCGGTTGCACAAAAGTCGGTTAAACTTCAACCGTGATTAATTTCATGAGAACCAATCAGAAAAGGTTTTTTTGAAAAAACGGCTTCTTATAGGTTCTCGTGGAATTAATCTCAGTTAAAATTTTAACGGCTTTTATGCAACCGGGACATAGAATATTATTGGAATTTGCAGCAAACATTTCGAATTATGAATTTAAGAGTGTCCACTCTACATCATTTTTCTGAATCTACTCTCAAGAAAAATAAAAATCTCTCTGTGACAAAAGGGGAAATTCAAGTACTTTTAAACATTTCTTCAAAATTGTGTTCCACTGTCATTTAATACCAACTCTTCTCCGCCGTCAGAGATATTCATTTCATAGTACGTTTTTCTCAAAGTGATTCTGAGTTTTTCATGAACATATCTTGTTCCATCATTTATAATGACAGTGAGATTCAGATTTCCGACAAAAGCTGAGCGAAAATCATTAAAGTGCAGTCGTTCTTTGCAGTTGGCTCTCGTGAACAATGCAATTTTCAACTGAGCAGAATGGTGAAGTAAATTTCAATCATGTTGTCCAATTTATTCATTGAGCTCGTGTGAAATTCATAATTCGAGTAGTGAAATCATTAGACCAGTTTTGATCGCTTTATTCTGTCATCACATCATAAGAGTTCTGAATATCAAACTCATAGAACTTACTTCAGGCTTTCATGAAATGTCTAAAGGGAATTTCAAAAGTCTAAGATTTAATAACTTTTCCAAATGCATCTAAATTTACATTTTATAATAATACAAATCTCAGCCATCCACTTTGAAAGTAAGACTTCATGAATAATTTCCAGATACTTCTGGGCAAATTGTTGAAATGATGAAATACCAGTCAATTTCTCTGCAACTTTCTGTATCACTGTGGATGCCACTTGCAGAACAATGGATAGAAGAGGGAATGTGAATCATTTCAATAAGTTGGGAGCATGATTGGAGAGTACAGAGCTAATTAACAATGGAAAATGAGATAAGTGTGGAACATTCATCAAACAAAGAAATTTAGTAGCATTTCTCAAAAAAGCTACGAAGTCTAATTATTATGACGTTCATTCCTTCTTCTTTTTCGCATCGTCGAGTCTATTCAATTTCCCTCAAACAAGAAAACTATTCAAATTTCGAATTCATTCTTGGTTACTGTCAGCTGAAGTGATAAGTACAGAATTATTTTTAGCTCTTCGTTGAGAGACAATTATGCGATTTCCACATCAGTAAACAAAATAAGAATCTCTACAGAATGGGAAAGTAGAAGAAAAGGAAGCTCCACAAAATTCCATCCGAAGCTCAAGCTGCCCACTCACATCTCAGCGCGTGTCAGTTAGATGCTATCTAAAATAGCTCCAAGTTTTGAAGATTTCGATCTCACTCGAATGACTCTGGAGAGAAATTCTCTCACGAGGAATTTTTTATTGATTAACTGTTCCATTAATTAAATTTTGAAGAAGTTGAGGAGAAGGAACTTTTTTGGGAGAAATTTCTCAACAAAATATGAGCATCATTAATATAACAAAAACGAAAGATCAGTTTTTGAATATTCATTGTATTGAAACTATAAGTAGTGTTGACAATATTTGATACCTCAAAACCTGTAAAGAGTATATTTTCTACCATGAAACAGAACGAAGCTAAAAAGCGTAATGGATCAACGAAAAATTTTCATATCAATCTGATTTTTTCAAAGGAAAAGTCAGACCCCTTCTTCTTCTTCCTCTTCTTCTTCTTCTTCTTCTTCTTCACCTTCTTCTTCTCCTCCTTCTTCTTCTCTTCTTTTTCTCCACCTTCTCCTTCTGCCTCTTCTTTTTCCCCTCCTTCTCCTTCTTCTTCTCCTACTTCTCCTTCTCCTTCTTCTTCTTTTTTCTTCTTCTTCTTCTTCTTCTTCTTCATCACCTCCTTCTTCTCCTTTTTCTTATTCTTCTCCTTCTCAATACAATCTGTTTGACAGCAGTTGACATTTCCATCTTAATAGATACCGCGAGCAATTTTCCCAATATTTTTCATCATTATGTGGGCTATTCTATTCCATTTCAAATAAATGTACGTTTCATCAGCTATTTGTGTATTTTATTACTGAACTGGGCCTGATAAAAAGCATGAGGATATATATATATATTTTAAGGGACTATTCAGGATTCAGGCCAGGTATTTTAGAATTCAGTTAGTAAGGGGCAATTATTTCAAACAACATAGAAGTTCCGTTTTCGAGCAGCTTTAATAGGGTGAAAATCGTAGCTTACAAGGTAATACTTCCTGATTTTGAGGGGACATCTTTTATATTAGTGGAGGAAGTTACTTGGAGCAGGGTGAGTGGTGAGGGATGATGAGAGAGTCTCTATGTGGAGCATTGACCTGAACAAAAGTGTTTGAGATTAGTTGTTGTTGTTCCCAGTCGCAACAACTCTCTCACAGGTCAATCTCTCACTCTCACTCTCTCTCTCTCTCACTCTCAAATACTTTCTCACAGGTGAACATCTCTTTCTTTAGCTCTCTCACTTACTCTTTCATCACCGTCAGCTGATTTGTTGATTGCAATGACCTGTAAAGTTTATCTCGAAGCACTCATCCGTATTGTCGTGATTGTGTTAGGTTGACAATGGAACCCAAACATGTTGTTTTCGTTCGTAAGTCATGTTATACTCCAGCGCTTTTAGAACTTCATGAGCGTAAATAAATACAGGGTTATCATAAAAGAATTGTGCGGTTTTGAACATGGTTTAAAGAAAACCCAAATTACTCACAGTTAATATTGTTCATTCATCTAAGTTGTCGTCTCAAACAGTTTTTTTGCATAATTGATAAATTTCAATATGTGCGCCTTTAGTCGTTCGACAAAATATCCAAACGATAATCAATTTCACTCCAAACATTCGCTAACTTTTCTTTGGTTATGGTTGTCATTGCTTCATTAATCCTGTTTTTAAGTAGTTCAGGTAGATTTTTTCTTGTAAAGTTTTCTTATCAAAATCATTGTTTATTCACAAGAAATCACGAACTGAACCACTTTAAAACAGGATTAAGGCTGTGCAAAGGCTAAAAATAAACTTTCTACTCGTGATATTTTTCAAAGTTTTTTGATTTGTATATCATCAAGCTATCGAAATGAAAAAGTTTTCTCAGGAAAACATTTTTTCCGATCATTACTTTTTGAGATATGAGCACCTATAGTTTAAATTTTTGGGACAGAACATTTCAAATTCGTTAAGAGATAAATCCATGAGATTTAGAGGATAGATTCATCATGGTATTGTTGATCTAGTAAAACAAAAATTTTCTGAAAATATCAATTTTTAAGATAGTTATTCAATTTACTAAAAATAACCAAAAATAATTTTTAGTTAAGTTATTTTTGGTAAATTGAATAACTTTTCCAAAAATTGACATTTTCAGAAAATTTCTGTTTTACTAGATCAACAATACCATGAAGAATCCATCCTCTAAATCTCATGGATTTATATCGTACCGAATTTGAAATGTTCTGTCCCAAAAATTTGAACTTCAGGCGCTCATATCTCAAAAAGTAATGATCGGAAAAAAATGTTTCCCTGAGAAAACTTTTTCATTTTGATAGCTTGATGATATACAAATCGAAAAACTTTGAAAAACATCACGAGTGGAAAGTTTATTTTTAGCCTTTGCACAGCCTTAAAGAAGCAATGACAACCATAATCGAAGAAATGTTATCGAATGTTAAGAGAGAAATTTATTATCGTTTGGACATTTGTCAAGCGACTAAGGGCGCACTTATTGAAAGCTATTAATCATGTAAAAAAGCTGTTTCAGACGACAAATTAGGTGAATAAAAAACATTAACTGTAAGTAATTTGGTTTTTCTTTAAACAATGTTCGAAACCGCACCATTCTTTTATGATAACCCTGTATATTGTAGCGCACAAAATGAAGCATCAATAACTTGTGACACGATTGATCAAGATTTAGATTAGATTAAGATTGATATCAATTATTTCAAGTTGCTGTTCGGTGGACCAGATAAACAGAAGAACTCATTAAAAATATTAGAGTAGGCCTACAATTACAGAGATTTAGAATGAGATGTGCTGAAATCCCTCTCATCAGCTCAATTTACACACCTAGAAGTAATAATTTGAACTATCCAATTTCCAAGTTATTAGTAATAAATATTAGTTGACTTAGCTATTCTGTTAGTCATTTGTTCTCCTCAGTTCGATTTAGATGAGCAAGCCAATAACTTAAAACCAATATTGTCAAAACAGTGTAAGTACCATAGAAAATTACCAAAAACATTAACATCGACTCAATTGAAAGTTCTATTCAGTTCATCTCACTAAAAATTTTTGAAATAACTGCTTTCAACTGAAAGATTAATTCAACGAAAGCCAAAAAGAGTCGACTCATCAATCAAACTTTCTTCCACGAGATCCAATTTCTCGAAACATAACTTCTCAAATGTATCCAGAACATGGATTTTCCGAATAAGTTGATAATGTCTTCATCAGATCTTCTGCGGAAACCTACAGGCCTGTTAATATAAATTCGGGAGAGGGAAAATTTTGGATTTATTCTGGATTGTTTCTCTCGCAATAATTATTTTGATAGTGTGCTTGTGTAATGTGTAAATGAAATAAATCAACCTGAATTTGATTCAATTTTACTTTGTATTTCCGTTTCAATTTATCACTTTTTTGGATCCTATTGAACCAAATGTCGTTGTATTTGTTGTTGAGCAGGCAGCAGAAAGTGGTAACTTGGAGGACTTCAACAAGCTGTTTTCGGCCGAGCCAGCTCGCCTGGGCGTGAGAGACTCCAAGGGCCGCGCTGCCGCTCACCAAGCTGCTGCTAGGAACAAGGTCAACATTCTCCAGTTCATCGCCAATCATGGTGGAGGTCAGTGCCTCTATTAAAATAGATTAACGAATAAATTACATCTGGCAACCTATCATACACAGGTAAATCACTTTATCGGTATATCAGTTATTCAAGTCCTTCTTAACTATTCTTCACAATCATGGAGAATGAAACCAAAAATTAGTCGTAGGATAGCACTAGTAACCTACAACAAGTCAATAACGATCAATAGTTTGACAATGAGTACGGCAGACTACTGTTGATCCCTCCAGCTTCCATGTATCTTTTTTTTTCTTCATTTATAAAGTGATTGTATTATTCGATGAACATATTCCGTAAATCTTGCAAGCCTCGTACGACATTCAAGGAGGAAAAGATACAAATCGATATTCCAGTTTTGAGTTACGACTTCGAAAACCGTCAATAAAGACGAGTTGTTCAATTCTATGTTCGCATGAATAATAGTTTATATCCAAACTATTAACCATTTAATAATATTCCTCTCTTTATTGAAGCATATGATACAATTAATTGTGATGCGGGAGTTCTCCTTTTCCCAAAAGTACAATATCGAAGTCTCTCAATAAACTCAAAAAGTAAATCGAAAGTTGTTCTATCTGAAATCTTAACCCAGTAAATGATGCTACCTATTGGCAGAGTTTAGAATTACATGCATCACAAACTGTCGACCAATAATGAGAGAGAGAGAAGGCGGAGTTGAAAATATTACCCAATAGCTACTGCTGTCTGCTGGTAGAACTCTGAGTAGTTAGATTACAAACTGTTGTCCAATCAGGAGAGAGTAGACAGAGTCAAGAAACCTCGTATTTTTGTCATCCATCAAATGCTGCCATCTATAGGCAGAATAATTCAGAGTCAAACTGTACAATCAGGAAACAGTATGCGGAGTTGATAATATTACCCAAGATTAGCTGCCATCTACTAGCAGAATTCAGTATAGGCTCTCAGCCTCTCAGGCAACTGCTTAGTCTGCTGCCTGTATTATTATAATCCGGCCCAGATTCGATTACAATATAGATTGTGGATGTTTGAGGCTCTCACATTTAAAAATTCAATTAAAATCAATTAAGAGTTTAATTAAAACTCTTCGTCAATGCTTGTTCAATGTGAGTGATATCATTTTAAGAATTAACATTTTTGTATCCACAACTCAACAATTTGTTTTCATATTTCTTCCCAGATTTGAGCATCAGAGATCACGTTGGTAACACACCGCTGCATATAGCTGTGGAATATGAGTCACTGGACGTCATCGAGTATCTATTGCAGACGTAAGTATTTGCTGAGCATGATGTATCTTGTGAAAGGTATAGCTTGAATTTAAGTCTCTTTTTTATCATGAGAACGACGATTTTTTGCTCACAACGATTCTAACATACTAGTATGCTCAGACATAAATCAAGTCAATACTTTTAATTAATGAAGACTTACTTTTACAAAATCCTACAAGTTCCCAATGATGTTGGCACGATTGATTATTTCATCAGATAGTAAGGCACTGAGTTATCAAGCCGACAAGAAGAAATTAAAAGATAACGTGTTTATTTATTATGGTTGAGAAATGTTACATGCATTTCCATTCATTGTCTTCTTCTTCTTCTTCTACTTTCCCTATCCCATTGTACAATTATCGCCGCGTTGGGAGATGGCTGGCCCCGGACCCATCCTCTGTAGCCGTCCCCAAGCCAGTGCCTGGATTACATCCAAAATGGGTGGGACTCCCAAATATTCCCTAATCCCTAACATTAATTATTATTTCATGTGATAGTAAGGCACTGAGGTATCAAGCCATCAAGAAGAAATTGAAAGATAACGTGTTTATTATTTTTATTGGGTGATCATCCTATTCTATTTTGGAGGATGTTCCACCTACATTCCAACAGCATTTACAAATGAGATACGTTTTGTTTCAAATTTGATGGTGTGAGAATACCATCTGCTACTGAATAAAAAAGGTCTCAAGAGATGGAGAAACACCATCCCAGTTTCAAACTTATTTTCACTAGAAACGTTTCCCTATGACGACCTCTGTCAAATTACTATCTTATCATTTAATGCAAAAAAAACCTGTTGAAATTTCAGTTATGTTACTTCTCCGCTGATTGTCAATCTGTGCATTTCTTCTTCTTTTTCTTCTTCTTCTTGGACACGATATTTTTTGTTATTTATATAATTGTAATGAAGAGTTCTTACTTTTTCCGTGTTCATTGTGTTTGTTTTGCGGCAGTGCCGTGGACACGAGCATTCTGAACAACAAGCAGCAGGCGCCCATCCACATCGCGACGGAGCTGAACCGCGTGAGTGTGCTGCAGTTGATGTCCAAATACAAGGAGCGCATCGACATGCGCCAAGGGGGCGAACACGGACGCACCGCTCTCCATCTCGCCGCCATCTACGATCACGACCAGTGCGCCAAAATATTGGTCTGTCAATAGTACAGAAATTGCAATAAAAAACTTGAAACTTGTTGAGTCAAAACTATGGAAATTAATGTTTCAAATTAATTAATTTTTTTAGATGAAACTCATACAGTTTCCTAGCTTGTGATATAAGTAGTTATGTCACATTTGTTGAGCGTTTGATTTAAGAAATACTCGCCGAAGGAAAGAAACACGGAATGAGAAATACGATTCTAAACCTCCGAACTATTACTCGTAATTTGGATAGACCGATTTATATTTATCTTTACTACTAAGAACAATAATTAATACTTTGAATCACTCAATTACCGAAAATCACTCAAATTACTAGTAAATAGTAGTTTACTTACTAGATAAATGTTGACACTCAATTGCGAAAGCTTCGTTCATAGTTTGACATTTCTCATGGGTTCAATATAGCCTTTTCAGAAAAGATTCATGACTACTTTTAGAATACATGAGCAACTAATGATACTTCTTCTACTTATCACTTGGAATCAGTAAGCTCCATTAGTAACTTACCTGTTAATAATAGAGGATACTTCAATAATATGATACAGGGCAAAGCTTCCAAACATTCAATTCATCCAATGTCATTGTCATCAATGATGTACTACACGAGAATTTCAACAAACATACTTAAAACAAAAGATATAAATACATTAGATTAGTTGTAATACTCTGCACAAATAACGTTTCTAGTGATAAAATAAGCGTCTAAGAAGGAATCCTTCTTCCAGACGAGTTGGCATGACACGACAGGATAGGAAGCTCTTCGATTGACTAATTGGGTTGGCATATCGAGAAACAGCCAATCGGAGAGCTTACTTTCCTGTCGTGTCATCTAAAACACCGACTCGTCTCAAAAACCTCCTCGTGTGTTTTGACCCTAATAGATGAGTTTTTTTAATTAATGCTGGGTCTCAAAATCCTACAAGTTTCCTATTTTATTACTCGAAATAAAATCATAGTCATAAAATCAACGTCCAATTGCTTAGTTTTCTGAGATTGTAAGTTCTCAAACGATTACTCTCTGATTTTCAAAAGTTTAATAATAATAGAATTAATAAAATTATAGTTATGAAATCTACATCTAAGTTGTTCAGATAACTGAACTCATTCATGTTTTCAAACCACTACAAGTGATTTACATCAATCAGTTTTATGAAGTTGTTTTGTTTTTGTTGAGGGCAGATAAGTGAGTTGGGCGCATGCCCCCGTCGTCCCTGCAACAACGGCTACTACCCGATCCACGAGGCGGCCAAGAACGCATCCTCGCGCACCATGGAGGTGTTCCTGCAGTGGGGAGAGTCACGTGGCTGCTCCCGCGAGGAGATGATCTCCTTCTACGACGCTGAGGGCAATGTGCCTCTGCACTCGGCCGTTCACAGCGGCGATTTCAAGGTCATACTCCCCTTATCATCATCATCATCATCATCTTTCTCTCTTATCCTCCATCCCTTCATCTGGAAATGGAGAAAGAACATCCTAGTTTTAAAACTATAATTTTACACAACGCTCTCCTCCTCTCATTTTCATCTTCCTTATCCTCCTCCTCCTCCCCTTCCTTCTCTTCCTTCTACTCCGTTTTCTCCTCTCACCCTCCTCTAAATTCTCCACATTTTATATTTTTCTACCCGTCAAATTCCTCTTCATTCGTAATCCATGTATACCTTCATCCCCTTCTTCTTATACTCCACATTCTCTCCTATTCCTCCTACTTCACAATATCTTCGTAATTCTTGATTTTTCATCTACTACTGCTTCTACTCAATCATCTATCCTTCACCTATTCCCCAACTTTTTTATTTATCCTTTCATCCACTCGTATAGCTCGATGATTACACCCCATCATTCTCCTCCTCCTCTTCCAATCACCCTGCTTCGTTTCCTTCTCATCCCACACTCCTTCCAATCCTCTGTCATCTCCTTTTCATCGTTATCCTTCTCTCCCATTCTCTTCCTCATCTCTCTCCTACTCTCATTTTCCTTTCATTTTTCTTCAACATTGATAAATTGATCCGTCCCCGCACACGGATCAGCAGTCCATGCGAGAAAATAATTATTACATGATTATTCTATTTCATTTTGTGCAGTGTTTTTATATTGGGATAAAGAAATTGAATTGAAATCTCCTTTTCCCACATCTTTTCCTGCTCCTTATTCGGCATCTCCTCGCTCTCTCGACTCTCACATCTTTCTCCTCCATCTTCTTCCATTCTCCTCAATCTACTTCTCTTCTTTCTTCCTCTTCTCCTTCTCCCCCTCCTGCTCCTACTTCTTCTCCTTCTTCTCCTACTTCTTCTCTCACACTTTTTTCTTCCATCTTCTTCCATTCTACTTAATATTCTCATTCTTTCCCTTCTTATTCCACTCCTTTCTTCCTTGATCATCCTCCTTCTCGCCCTCCTGCTCCTCCTCCTCCTCCTCCTCCTTTTCCTCCTCCTCCTCCTCCTTCACTTCCTCCTACTTTTCTTTCTCTTCCTCCCCTTCGCCTCTTTCTAGTCCTTCAAAAAACACCTCTTTTTCACAATTTTTCTTCTTCCACTTCCACTTCTTCTTTTTCACCATTCTCCTTCTCCTCCTCCATCCGCTTCTTAAACTCTCTTTCCCATCCTTATTTGTTGTCCACTCTACTTCCTCTCTTTCACCCTTTCATGGATTTTTATTTTGACAGTAATAATTGCTTGATATAGGCCTACTCCCACAACATTCCCTGAGGAAGCGAGAGTATTTTCAAGGTCTGTTGAACGTATCCTGATTTCCCCAGAGCCACCTGCAGGCTAATCTCTACTCAAGATCAGGTAGACCTTGTCCACCCATGCAGTGGATTTGCTTGGATTTGAAGTTTTACAAATACGGTTAATAGAATGCAGTTGTTTCTCATTCCTGGGAACATAACGTTCAATAATTTAGAACATAAAATTTCTGAAGTTCATGAAGTAAGAAATATACCTTTTTCGAATATGAACAGTCATAATCGGAGGATTAAAATTATTTGGCCACAAATAATAATCTTTATGGTATAATGCAGAGTTTTTTCATTAATTTTTATAATTGTTTTTTCACAATTCACTAGTGAAAGTGAATTTATCACAATCATAAAAAATTGAGCATTTCGAATTATGGTAGTACTGTAGATTGTAGTGGATGAATGTGTAGTGGATGATGCACATTGACAATACTATGTAATATGGTACGTTTCTCGTATTAATACGTATTTTTGTTCAAGTTTCCTTACTAGAAAATTTTTCAAGTCTACTGCCCCTTGAGGAAAAAATTAACTATAATTCGATCCACTTACACACACATTACAAAAATGAGCATAAGTTTGAATTGAGAAAATCAAAAACAAATAGCCCAAGTTATTTGTTGGACTAAATTTCTCATGTTTTGTGTGTATCCAGGCAGTGGAGCTATGCCTGAAATCAGGCGCGAAAATCTCTACACAGCAACACGACCTGTCGACTCCGGTGCACCTGGCGTGCGCCCAAGGCGCTATCGACATCGTGCGACTTATGTTCGGTCTCCAACCGCAGGAGAAGGCGCTCTGCCTCCAGTCCTGCGACGTCCAAAAGATGACGCCCCTCCACTGCGCCGCCATGTTTGATCGCGCTGAAATTGTACAGTTCCTCATACAGGAGGTAAGCACCAGAACTAGTACCTACTCGACTATTCAACTCGTATTGAACTGCTGCTAGACTACTACGAAACCTACTAAATCACTATTAATCTACTTATAAACTTCTACTATTAAATCACTACTAAGTACTATCAAACTACACTCAAAGCTACTGTTCTAAACCATTAATATCACAAATGGCAAGATGCTAATTCTACTCGTATTTAAGTTGTTTTCGTTTAATAAGGCAATACAATATCAAGCAAATGCATCTTGTATCATTTTGCCTTACAGTTTGATAAACTGTTTTTTTTTTTATCATGAAAAATAAGTAATTCACAGAGCATACATTTAGTAACTGTTAAGAATAATGGATGTTCAAAGTAAGTTCGGAAACACTGGAAAGTGATTTCCAAGTTGGAAATCGTCAATAACGAAATCTTCTCCAATGAGAGTAGAGAGAGATCGCCACTTTCAACTCTGAGCGATTAGACATCATTGCAACTTAAACGGTACTTTCTCTCTGTGTGTTCAGAAAATGTTTCCAATTTAGTATGTATTAATAAATTTGCTCATTGAACCAAAGAAAATATAAATATTTCTTAACTATTAAATCCTATCCGATTAAACCAACATGTACCAACCTATGTACATTGCAGTTCATATTGTTTTCTCCTTTTGAGATTCAAAGTTGAAACCCGTTGATTTCACAGGGTGCTGACATCAATGCAATGGACAAGGAGAGAAGATCTCCTCTTCTGCTTGCAGCATCGAGGGGCGGCTGGAGAACGGTGCTAGCTTTGATTCGTCTCAAAGCCAACATCCATCTCAAGGATTTCAACCATCGCAACATTCTGCATCTGGTTGTTATGAATGGTGGAAGGCTTGATGAGTTTGCCACTGAAGTTATCAAGGTGAATATTAGAAATCATTATTTCCAATCTTGATGGTCTTTCCAATGGAGTAATTTTAATTATGGTGCGACTAAAAGTAGAATAGGCTCAATAAAGCCTCATTGTAGACAGCCTAATTAAAGAGAAAAGGACGTTGTGAATTATATAAAATAAAGAAGACAGAAAGCCTCTTCAGGAGGGTTGTCACCAAATTTCTAATTGTCCTTCTTTAGAAGAATGCTCTTGTAATCTCCTGTTGTAATATACAAAGTTGGTACATCTCTACCGAGATGATTGACTAGGGTTTGGGTCATTTTTGGAAAAGTTATCGACTGTGAGCATTTAAGCCTAACAAGGAAAAAAGTAATTATAGTTGACGGAACGTAGTGAGGTGTTTTAACTCGGATTTTCTTTCGTATATCTGTATATATGTAACGCATTTACGGCCAAACACGTTGATAGAATTTTATTGAGATTTGGCAGGAATATTCCTTTTTAAACTGCGCGTCGATTTTTAAACAAGGTTTTTTGAAATTTGGATTTTAAGGATAATATGAAAGGAAAACGAATTTCCTTCATACTCCGATATCACTGGATTTCTATTTCACTAGAGGAGTATATATCATCTACCCTGAAGATAGTATTAATCAGATTATAGAACTATTCATAATCAATCAGCTGGCAAGTGGATTATTCATTGCATGCATTACACAGATGTCTGGAGAAGCCGGTGAACAGGTGACACCAGATACTTGTGGATGAGAAAACTGCATGAGGTCTACTGTTCACAGAACTACTATGGTATACATGCTGTAGTTATAAATCATCACCTGAGTGTTCACTAGTCACATGAAACCCCAATATGGAAAAAAATGCCAAAGATAATGTATGATTCGTAAAGATTCTATTTCATTGTATTGGAGTTGTACGAAATGGAATCTAAGTTACAAGAGAGAGACCTCAGGTATTAAATTGCTTTCCAAGTCAATATGGACATGTAACAATATTATGATTGGGGAGTAAATAATGTGCATATAATTTAAAATTCAATAGAATTCACAAATAGAAATGAATTTTCTTTTAAAATAATTTCCTTCATTTGCAGGCTCAGTCAACCGAAGATCTGCAAGAATTGCTGAATGAGAAAGATAACATGGGCTGTTCGCCTCTGCACTTTGCCAGTCGCGAAGGTCATATCAGAAGTCTCGAGAATCTAATTCGTCTGGGAGCCTGCATCAATCTGAAAAACAACAACAATGAGAGTCCTCTTCATTTCGCTGCAAGGTTGTTTGATATGATAATATTTCATCATCATTATTATCAACAAACAATTAAGTGAAATATTATAGGTCTGCGAGAGCCAACAAAGTCAATTCCCAATAGCAGTCAACGCGCAAATTTCTCAATCTCCAAAAAACCGTCACTATTTTAAATTATTAGATCAAAAACATCCCTCTTTTAGATCAGAATTAAAATCGAAGTCGAATAAACATTTCGTTGATTTTTTCTATTATGAATCACTATTCTTCGATTGTTATAGTCTCTCATGCTCGTGAAACGCTTTATTTGAAGGAAATTTTTGATTGAGTAGATCAGTATAATTCAAACCTAATTATTAGCTGGTTTCATGCAACATCAATTTTTATTGTACACTTCTTATATGATCGTAGTGAAATATCATCCATCCATTCGTTAATTTCAGATACGGAAGGTACAACACAGTGAAACAACTATTGGATTCGGAGAAAGGCTCATTCATCATAAATGAAACTGATGGAGATGGGCTCACACCCCTTCATATTGCATCACAGCAAGGTAAGACGTTTCAAAGGATACAAAGATTTATAGAATCCTTATCAATGTAATCCAATTATTTGCTAAAAAGACTGTTTCTAAAAGTCGAGTTCTATAACAGTCTGGTATTCCCTCCTTCACATCTCAGACATAATCAGAAAGGTGTTACATTATTCAATATTGTCATCAAATTTCCCCATTATTTTTTTTATTTCCACTTTGATATCAATTGTCTAGGAGTCTAGATAATTCAATAGGTAATTTTGCATTCTAAGCAAATATGCAAATTTGCATATCTTAAGCAAATTTTCTACCTCAATTATGATCTTTTCATTTTGTCTAGGTCATAACATAGACTAAACCAACTCTCTACATCTGGATTATCTGTGGTATGTAGACTACACTCTATAGTCTGGCTTAAATCTGTGGTCATACGTATCTTTCCATCTTGTTGCTCTAGCTTCGATTGTTCAGGTCATTGAATAGATCATCTTCTTTTTTCCATCTTCAGCCAAAGTCCCCACAGTAATTGTTTGCATGCGTTGACTTCTGTTCAGGTCATACTCGAGTAGTGCAGCTGCTGCTGAACAGAGGTGCCCTGCTGCACCGCGACCACAATGGTCGTAACCCACTGCATCTGGCCGCCATGTGTGGTTTCACCCAGACCATCGAACTGCTGCATTCGGTGCACTCGCATCTACTCGATCAAGTCGACAAGGATGGCGTGAGTTCATTTCTAAAATCTTTCATTTTCATCTTTTTCAATTTTTATTCAGGTTTGTTCCAGCGTATTTCAATCTGCTGCTCCAACGTAAACAACAGCGAAGCTAGAAAAGGATAGCGCTATCTGTTCTGTCCAATGACAAACAAAGATAGCTAGAACAAGCATTCAACGTTTTGAATGAGCTGTCATTACTAAGTACGATTTTAGTTTGTAGTTGGATTTCCATATTAGTTCAGTTGAAGAAAATTTTCTTTATAGTAAAAATTATGAATATTTACATTACTTACACCCGTTTGCACAAAAGTCTTTACTTTCAAGCATGATTGAATGCCAAGATAACCAATCAAAGAAGCTCTCAGTAAAACCTTCTCTGATTGGCTCTCTTGGAATTTAATCATGATTAAAATTCAACTGGTGTTTGTGCAACTGGTTTCAAGAACATTAATATTGCTCAACGAATTTCATTTCCAAAGCACAATTCCTCGAATATGTGAGAATGATCAGTTCACTATCTATTGTTCTATCTTGTTTCTTTTTCAGAACACAGCCCTGCATCTGGCTACAATGGAGAATAAGCCCAATTCGATAGCGCTGCTGTTATCAATGGAATGCAAACTGCTCTACAACCACATTGATTTGAGCGCCATTGATTATGCCATCTACTACAAGTTTCCGGAGGCAGCTCTTGCAATGGTTACTCACGACTCAAGGTCAGTAAATATTCACAAAACCTATTTTTTCTGAGATATTATAGTACCCTAGTATTGTAATCTGAATAAATATTATTCTCCTGAAATGAGATTGATATCACCCAGAAACTAACTGATATCTCATGGAAACAAACAAGAATGCTATAAAACCGCAAATTTAATGAAATACTAAAGATACTAAAAACATGAGATGAATGATATGTCAGAGGAAAATTCAAAGATTAGCTTCAATAACACGCCAAGTGTTGGTACAGTACCTAGTACAGTAATAGATTCTACAGCAATGTAAGCTGAAGAGTTGCTGATGTGGAATGCAAGAGACCTATTCCTCTGATTTGTCCAAAAGGTACAAAATAATGGGAAAATTCCTATATATGGCTGTTTAATGAAACAAGCTGGAGTTTCGGATCACGGAGATTTCAGACGTCTCTGGAATAATGAAAACCTAAATGAATAAATTGTGAATTTCAAGTCTTTTATGAAATAGAGAAGTTGTTAAACCACCAATTATAATAATTGAAAACCAAATTATAATATATCTCTGGTACTGCCTACTTTTGATTGAATAGTTTTAGTTGGAATTAATTTAATTGATGACTAGAGTATTTTTGCATTTTCAGAGCCCAAGAAGTAATGGCCCTACGTTCCGACAAGCACCCTTGCGTCACCCTGGCTCTCATCGCTTCAATGCCCAAAGTTTTCGAATCTGTTCAGGATAAGTGTATTACAAAAGCTAATTGTAAAAAAGATTCCAAGTCGTTCTATGTAAGTCAGACCTCATTCAACCCATTCTCATAGTTCACTGAAAATCCTTGTAATAATATTCTTCAAATAATGATCATAAAGTTGACGTTGAATTATCTTTAGTTTAGCCAGACTCGTATAGTTCGTAACTTCCCATACCAGGAATTTCAGTACCTAGTGAACTCTACAGAACTTTTAGCAATTCCCAAAAATATTCTTCAAAACCCTACATAACAAGTAGGATCAGAATTTATTGTTTCGACAATTTATTGATGAAATGATCAATGATACAAGCTGCAAAGATGACAATTCATTGGTGGAAAAGTGTGTTATCTATAGTTTCATTATAGAAATTGATAAGATCTATACATCTTCCTCATTATTTTATACTGTCAAATTTATGAATTCTGTTCATCTTGTGAATAATTCCTATCATTGTAATTTATTCTTCACATCAGCTTTCAATTCATCCAAAATATACTGTAAATAATCACTTGATCATTTCCATATATTCACATGACAATATGACCACATGACATATTCACTGTACAGTTATCTACTTTCAACTCACATGTAAATTATTATCACTTGTGATTCGTGAACGTGTTTGTCTGTTATCTGCGCAGATCAAGTACAACTTCTCTTGCCTCCAATGTCCACGCTACAATCAGATGAATAAAAAGTCAGCGACAAACGGCGAGCCTCACACATTGCAAAAGCCAATCCCTTTACCGGCTTTGAATGTAAGTGTGTAAATAGCTTAGAGCACTCAACCAACCCCTCGACTGCCTGAGTACAACCTGAATGTCACACATCTTGAAAATCGAAAAGCTTTCAGAATTTCTGCTAAGCATGACCGTACTGAGAGTGAGTTTTATTTACTTTTTCGTTTCTTTTATTTTTGTATATAATCATGATACTTAATTCTAGTTTCATGGAGATTTGTGTCATGTTTGATTCTTTGCATGAACGAAAATTCATAACATTATACTGCATTTCATCTGAGAGGAGTTTCTAGGTCCTCATTATTGTTGTATGTTTTGAATTTTTCATGATGTACAAAGCTCTCATTGTCTTGTAATCTTAATTCATTATTAATTTCATTGGAAACTACATTTATCAAAGAATAATTTACAATCATGTATTCCAATAGATTTTGGAATTACAATCACCTACAATTCAAAAATGAAAAATATTTGAATAGATTCTACTGGAAGCTCGATACATCACAAATCTATTTCATAGCAAAATGGACCTCATTCTGTTCGTTACAACAATGTTTCGTTTGTGGTTTAATTATTCAAATCCATAATTATGTAACATCCGTATATATGTGTCCTTAAAAACTCCTCACAACATCTATATTGTATGTAACATCCAGAATATGAATTGATGTTCTTGAAGTTCCTATTCGATAATATGTCATTCCGCAATAATTCGGTTTCAATCAATATCGGTACGAATGAAGGACGATTATCTTGATTTGAGATCAATATTTCTTATTGTAGATTAAGATTCGTCAATTATAATTTATAATTTTCATGTAAAACTTTTCCACTCACTTCACTCATTTGTAGTTATTATCACCACTCGTCACAAGCATGAACTTTCCACCATCGTGTATGTTGTAGAAAAATTCTTCCTGCTAATTCTGTGGTCGTATTTCGCTGCTCATGCCAACAGCTAATGCTTAGTTCTGTTGATCATACAAAAATGTAAAGCAACCCGAATTTGTGCTTGAAAAATTTACATTTGCCGAAGCTATGCTAGCTTACGCCAGTTATGTGGTATGAACAACTATGCAGCATGTGTCTTTTTTGTAACTTTTCAGATCAAATATTCATTCATGTACTATCAGAAATCGACCGACGAGAAACGGGAAATCAGAAAGGCGTTGAACAATCCGCAGTGGGTGCCCTCTCCGCTCGAAGTTGTCAATGTCAGTAAGCATGTTTCTCAAAAAATTATCTATTTTCTCTTGAATTTGAAAATTTCTTGTGCGAAAGGAATGGAGTTTGCGGAAAGGAAATGGAAAATGAATTTGCGAAGAGGAATGGAAAATGTGGAAAGGAATTTTTTGCTAAAGGTGAAACACATTGTTCTGTACTTATTTGTCTATAGGAACAGTCTGTTAGAATAATACTGAACAGACTGTTAGAAAAATAATGTTTCATTATCTGCGGTTAAAGTAATCGAGGGATTGTCAAAGATGAATTTCTTGTATTCCAGAACAAGTCAACATTTTCCAATTATATTGTGATGATTGAAATTCTCATTTCAGAGGTGATTATGATATTATTGTTGCTTGATAAGTATTATTATCATTCTGTAATTTGTCTTCAATTATTACTCCATTAGGTAATCTTAGAGATTCACGTCCAAAAAAGAGAAAGTTGAGCTTGTTGAGAGTTTAGAACTATCGCCAAACAAATCTATCTCAAAACAAAAACCTATACAGTTTAAAATCAGCTCAGTTATATGATATTATGTGATATTATGTGCAATTTTTCCTGATTAAGTGATATGTAGAATTCAAACAATCTATTTCTCTTTTCTGAGAGTTGGGCCCACATTTAGGTTTTTTGGTTATCGCTTTGCACATATTGAAGACAATGGAAAATTCAATTCAAAAAATGAAGAAGAATCACTCAACATCTAATTTTGGAAATCTGTTTTATCTAAACTGTAAATCGTTGCAAATCTATATTCCGAAGGAGAAGTCATGAAAAATAAGGGGAGGTATCCCCTTCATGTTCGAGCTATGTTTACTCTATGAAAATAATACTAAGTTCTACGAGCTCTACATACTCACTAAAATGACAACTGTCACTAAAATGTAATATTTGTATAAAATATTTTTATTAACTTATGTAATAATTTAATTTAAATGTTTAGGCAATGGTTGTCCATGGTCGCGTGGAGCTGCTAGCTCACCCTCTCAGCCAGAAATACCTGCAAATGAAATGGAACTCCTACGGCAAATACTTCCACTGTGCTCATCTACTCTTTTATATGGTCTTTCTAATATTCGTAACCTACTTCTCGTCAAAGCTAATGGATGTCTCGAGGCCTATCGTTAGCAATGCCACGAAAAGCATCGATTTTCAAAGGACTTATCTGCAGTATGCTGAAATTAACATGACAGTGAGTATACACAAATGTTTGTTAATTTCACTCTTTTTTTCAAACATTAATTTCTTTTCTCTTGTTTCCAATTTCATCCTCATTACCCTCTCGAATTATCCTGTTAATCAGTTTTCCTATTTTATACCCTGACCAATTCCCTGAATATAATTAATATAATATAATATTATATAATTCACATTATATTTCCAATGACAATGACACTTCCTTCTTACATTTTGCAATCTTTTTTGTATTGTTATTATATTGAACGATTTATATTTAACCGATTGCACAAAAGTCTGTTGAATTTAAACTATTATTTAGTGCTGATTGAATTCGTCTTATGTTTCTCTTACGGTTCTCTGAAAGGTTCTCGTGGCATTTAGCCGTCATCTTTTAAACACATTGTTAAGATTGAACAGAATTTTATGCAACTGGGCACTCTTTTCCTATTATTCCTCGGATTTTACTCCAATTATACTAATTCTACAACCCCTTATTTCCTTGTCATTTGTTGAATCTTATTACCATTCCATTCCTCATGATTACACTCTCGATTTATTATTCTTTTAAAATCTATTCGTTGATTTCAAATTCACATTCTATCATTTCCAATTACATTCGCATTTCTCTCTCAAATCTCTGTAACAAATTTTGCATCATTGTCATTATCTTATACCCCGATTCTCTACTTTTCTTTCGATTCAATAACCATTCTTTTTCGCATTAAATTCTAATTTCATTTTCCATTTTCGCTCCTTTATTTGATACCCTCTTCTCTTCTCCACAATCGAATTCCAATTCCATTTCGCATTGATCCTTGTATTCTATGGAATTTGGATAATTTATTTTCTCAGGAAGAACCTATTCCCATTTTTTGGGAAGAGTCGATTCCCAATTCCGTTAACTATTTTCAGTAACTATAACTTACCCCATTTCCATTACCATTAATTGTTGGTCCCGACTGAAGTATGACAGTCGTAAGGCCCACTGACGGCTTAAATTCACCTATTCAGGTGAGGTGGGATTTTCCCGCAAGGGACTCCCCACCAACAAAAGCCATAAGAATTTACTATACCAAACATTTTCCCTAGAATCAATATTTCATTGAATTCTGTCCATTTATTTCTTCAGGAAGAACAGATGATGATCAAAGCAGCGATGTACACAAGCGCGGTGGTAATCTGCATCTACATCGTGCTGAGTTCGCTGCGAGAGGTGTTGCAGTTGTACCAACAGCGCTGGCAGTACCTGCTGGATCCAACCAATCTGGTCTCGTGGATGCTGTACATCTCCTCGCTGATGATGGTCTTTCCTCTGCTCACCGGACAAACTCAGGCTCTGGTCAGCCTGCAGGTGTCCTGTGCTTCCATCACCGTCTTTCTCACCTGGTTCACGCTCTTACTCAATCTGCAGAGGTAGGCGGTGGAAGATAGAAAAAAAATCTCATAGAATAGGCCTATACCTTCACTAATGTGCAAGTGGAATTTTCAGTTCGAATTGTACGTATATTATGATATTTGTGAGAGAAATTCTAGGATTTATATTCATGATGATCTAGTTTGGTAATCAAATGAGAGACCGAACTCTTGCAATATTAAACGTTTATATCGCTATGATTTCTTTTCAAATTTGATGAATTGAAATCTCTCAAATATAGAGAGCAGACTATTGCGCATTGATAATTAATGAGTAATGCATTCTCAACAAAGACCTTCCAACTATTGTTGGTGTCTACATAGAAATGCAAGAGGATAAACTCTAAAAAGGAAGTTTTTCAAGAGGTTCCTTCTTGAGGGAGGTTCCAAGAAATAGTGTAAGTTTACTTGAGAGAAAACAGATACACTGTAATATCAAAATATTACGGCGCACGTTTTACTATATAAGGTGATCGTTAGAAATTCCACAAGTGTGTTCTTGAAGAGAGTTCCAAGAAATGAAGGAGGAAAATGAGAGTTGACTCAAGAGGAAAATGAATGCTCTACTTTGAAATATTTCAGCACTCATGTTCCACTTTATCAGGTGTTTGTTACAAATTACTCAATGGTGTTCATGAAGAGCTTCCTTCTTTCTTCTTAAAGGGAGTTCCAAGAAACACAGGAAACTCACTTGAGAGAAAAACGGATGCACTACTGCACTATAGAAATATCACAGCACTCGTTCATTCACGTTCCGCTGTATCAGGTTTCTCTACTTAAAAAATTACAGTAATACGTCAATTTACAAACATAAATTTAAATTCATTCACAATTACCTGTATATGACTTTCAGAAATGAATTGAACTTTTGGATGTATTGAAGGCTTTCGTTACAAATTCTATTTATGTGTAATTTGAACAAACATTTATTGAAATTGATTTACAATCAGAGGAATATGTTTCTTGAAAGTGAATGAAATTTCCAGATGTATTAAAGCACAGAAAAAGGAACACTTTGTTCTATGAACACTATGTTCTTTCCTTTGTGATCAAAGGTAATGAATCTCATGGAAATTTTCATAGAGTCGTTTTGCGTTTGGTAGGGCGACCACCTGTCGTTCAGCACGGTTCCGATGTCGCTGATGCGAACGTTCTCCATGATGCTGGGTGAGATCGACTTCCTGGGCACCTACGTGCAGCCCTTCTATCTGACCGACGAGGACCGCCGCACCCTGCCCTACCCCTTCCCCGCCTTCCTCATCCTCGGCATCTTCATGGTGCTCATGCCCATTCTGCTCATGAACCTGCTCATCGGTTTGGCCGTCGGAGACATCGAGTCGGTGCGTCGCAACGCGCAGCTCAAGCGACTTGCTATGCAGGTCTGAAATATTATTATAAAAATCGAATTAAAAATTCATTCATTCTTAAAAAAAAGTATTGAAGAATTGAACCATAGATAAACTAGATTAAACATGAAAGAATCTGACTTTCTTATCATTCTTAGAAAAAACAAGTTGACAATGTTTATTTGGGAGCTTAGCGCCGCTCAACAGCTAAGGGCCTTATTAGCGTGAGCAACATAAGGTCGGCCGACTTATAGTTTATCGGGGTTTGATGTGAAATCTTTGAAGAATTATTATTAATCTATATTATAATAAAGGAAAGAACTGGCTTATACATGTAGGGTATAGGAAATTCACAAATGACGCATCATCACTTCTGAACTACTGGACTGATTAACTTGAAATTTTGCATATAGATTCTCAATTTACTGAGAATGGTTATAGGCCTATTTTAAATTTAGCAAGAGCTCAGTAGGTCCGGTTTGTCAAGTTTTCAATTAGACACTTGAGGAGCATAGGTTACCTTCTAGTCTTGAATAATCTCCATTTGCACTATCAATCAAGAAGAAAGAATGAGAGTTCGTTATCATAGACTACAGAGTTTTGGACTTTTTTTTTTAATTTTTTTGAGGGTGATGCCAATATGAGCTCTAAACTTGTGCGTGGGTAATGAGACGGATGATAATGAAAGATGAATGGACCTTGAATTTGAGAGAGGAACGTTGATGAACACTCTTATTTCTCTGTTTAGCACCTGTTATCTCTGTTATCACCACTGTTTTTGTGGTGTCAGGTGAAGAGATACACCCAAATTTAACAAGATACCGCGTATTATTTTGAAGAATGATTATAAGATTATATTTATTTATTTACATACAAAAATATGTGGAGGCAGACAGGTAAACTCCCAAAACTTGCCTTCTTCTCCTTAACAAAAGTTACACAATACTTTATGTTATAAAAATATATCAACTCAAAATAATATCAACTCATATGAATCTGGGTATCTAATTAAACGTTCTTGATGGAGTTTTCATTCATTATTTTCCACCGTCCATCTCTGAATAGTTTTCTTTTCTACTCATTTTTCTTGAGAAGGTCTCAAATGATTCATGTTAAAACGAAACTAAAATTCTGTGAAATCATTTCAAGTACCTATCACAATTTCACATCCACTTCTAGAAAATGACGTTACTTCAATCCATGTCTTCTTTTGTATTCAGGTTGTACTCCACACAGAATTGGAAAGGAAATTGCCACAAGTACTTCTGGAAAAGGTCGATAAAATGGAACTGATCGAATATCCGAATGAAACAAAAGGCAAACTTGGATTCCTTGATATGGTGATAAGGAAATGGCTTTGCAACCCATTCTCAGATGATGGTGAGTTTATCAAGGGCAACAAATTTCTCAAATTAACGATAAAAAATGAGCTACTGAATAAGAAACCTGAAAAAGAAATAAGTTAGTGCATAAGGCTTTTTGTAATTCTGTTGTTTCGCTGTGAAATTCAATCTTTTAAATAAAATTATATGTTTCATTCATACTCATTACTCTTCAATAACATTGATTCCAATAATCCATTCTCTCAAGATTTGTGAAGGATTTTCTTTAATATATTTGTAATTTCTCAGTCGGTTATTGTGTATAGTATTCCCGATTACCAACTTATGCTCAACATTATGGAGACTAAAGCACTATCAGTTGATGATTTTATTATTTCTCCTGACTTCAGGTTTGGAGATGGTACTCGAAAACAATGAAGACTACGTTTCTGGTGAACTGGAAAAAATGAAAACCAAATTGAAAACTATTTCGAAAAATCTCGAAGGTCAACAGGTGTTACTGCGCTTGATTATACAGGTAACAAGATCGAATTAATTATATATTTAGAATAATATCAAAAGTATTCTAGTACCACCGTAAAACATATAGCAAAATAAATAAATTGTATTCTTATTAAAGAGCTTTATAGTACCACGAGAAGCTTGGCAATAGTAAAGCCTAAACATTTTATTTTAAGCTCTCGGCATTATACTGTACTTCCACATGAGATATTAAATTTACCTTTTTTATTACTGAGTTGAAAAGTGCACCTTTGCTAACTTAGTGCACCAGCACTAAAAGAGCAGGAGGTTACACCTTTCTTCATTTACTCATTTTCCCTTCTCCATTTTTTATCATCAAAGAAACTAATATAAAATTGGTAATGTTCTGAATCATTTTATTTAATTTTTTCATCATATTATATAATCGTTGAAGTTAATAGCACACATGTCATATAAAGTTGATTACTATTCATATAATAGATAGTCAGGGAAACCTCCTTCTAATCGCATAGATTGATGTACTTTTCAGAATAATTTTCAGTCATTTCAGAGATGAACCAATTTCACTCAGAGATGGTGCCACCATCACCCGCCTCACCAATTTGCGTTCACTATAGCAATGGTTTACAAAATTCCCACGGCGTGGGTTGGAGTGGCGTGGATTAGCGTGGGTCTACTTTGCTGCGGGCCTAAATGAGGTTCCAAGAGACAGAACACCATTTTTCGGTCAACAGACCATGAAATAATATTGTTTAATATTTTCTTGAACATCGTCATACATTCAGTCAATCAATGTTTTTTCACATTTTCCTGAGTAGGCCTAATTCTACCAATAGAATTCATTATATCGTGATAGACTCGAGTTTATATTTGAATAATAATTCTTTTCTGTTTTTTCTTTCTCTTCAACAGAAAATGGAGATCAAAACAGAAGCAGATGAAGTGGACGAAGGAGTGTCACCGAAAGATTTGAAGCATATCGCCGGCATTAACACCAAGTGGACTTCACCCCGAGTTCGAAATAAGCTGCGCTCCGCTCTCAGCTTTTCAAAGGCCCAATCTCCCAAATGAAAGCAGTTGCCTCGAAGACCTCTCAACACAATTCTTTTGTAGTAATATTTTGATTTGAAAAACAGAAAATTTTTAATAATTTGAACAGGAAATAAAAGCCTATTTTAATTATTGATGAAACACTGAACTTGAGGTATTCTTAGGTCTATTGGATAGTAGATACTGTTTTAAACTTGTTTAAAGATTGAGTGTAATAGCATTATCGGCTGATGGAACTCCTCGGCAGGAGTGAAATGCATTCCACATTACTAACTAGAACAGTATTTTTGATTAAAATCATTATTTACTTTGAAACAAATGCCGTAGATTCGACAGAGTAATAATTATTATTTTAGATTATCTGACGTCATAATCTAGTACCAGTATCCATTCATCCAATTTAAATCCTGGGTTTTTACTGATTCATATTAATGACCATTTATTGGGATTTGAGAAGAGAAGCGTATTTGTAATCAAAATGACTAGATAATTTCATTTTCATTTATTTAATTCAGAATAATCTTGTTTATATAGAATAGTGTTTTCCATTTTTGGAATAATAGTGTATTTTACTAAATTAATTTCTCTGTTCTAATGTTCTATTTTATGAGATGTAACTCTTTCAAATTATTCGTTGAGGGACCAAGATTATCACATTGTTTGAGAGGATACCGTATTCAAAAATATATTCATGATTTCCAAAAAACTAAGTGGAGCTCATTTTTTTAAATGAGTGAATGGCTGCTGTAAGGGAAATGGATTAGTTACTAAAAGAGCGTGACATTGTCGATTGATATTAATAGGCTACGCTTACAAGAATATTAAGACACTATAGAAAACAGTTTAATATTGATTCAAAAGTGGAGCAAAGCGTTGCTTTGAATTCCAATATTATGAAAAAACGTTAATTTATTAAGATGAATGTTATTTGGATGGATAGTTTTATTGAAATATCAAGTATTATAAGAATTATATTCTTACAGTAGTTAGTAGCTCGTATACGTGTATTTAGTCATTAATTCTTAATAAAAATATAAAATATTCTTCATAAAAATATTATTGAAATGTAATTTAAATTATTCAAACAGCCCAGTATTTTTGTAATTGATGGAGATAGAAAATATAGATGGAACAAATATTGTCCACTATAAAAACTCAATTATTTATTATTATAAGAAGCTGTTATACTGCATTAGTTTGTAAGATAATGTTATCCATTTAAAAAGAAGGACCTAAAAATATGTGTTGCCTTTATGTAACGTAGAGCCAAATTATTAGAGAATTGGATGTGTAATATGTTGGATGTATTGTGGAAAATAAAATATTTGTATACTGATCATGATCTATGATTCTATTTGTTTTATTGAATTGTTGCTATACATGATAGATTCATGTGATTACGGATCGTGATTGTATGATAAGAGTGTAATCCTCTTACATCCAATCCAATTCAGCGATTGGCTCCGTGCTCGTGCTAACGATAATTATTAAGCTATCGCTAAGATTCTTCGCCTGCTAGCAGGTATTAGCTACCACCTACTCCTGTTGGAGGGTGATCACTTGAAGATTCGACTCTTCTAAATATGGTAATTTATTTTTGAAGTTGAAAAACCCGCTTCCCAGTGGCTTGGAACCCACTTCATCGTCTCATCGACACCCGTCTCACCCACTCTCAAGCCTAAACTCAAGTAGATATCACTTTCAGCACGAAAAAAATTGGAAAAATTCCATTTCTGAGCAGCAAATGATCAAGATCAGTACGGCTGTTAGTAGAAGAGCTACCACAGGAAGTTCTAATTATTGCATTTGAATGACAATCTAATATAATTTATAGTTGATTAGCCTATTTCCAGAATAATAAATAAGTTGGTAAAGGGAGTTGATAGAATTATTACTAGTAATCTTACGGTTCCAATAAGTTATCCAGGCAAGTTATTTTTCTCAGGCCACTCCCGTGTTTCAGATAGACACGTTATCACCATAGGTCCCGGCTGTCCAAAAACAGTCATTAGGTCATGTCAGAGGCCCTGAAATTGATCAGGTGCGAACTGAAAACTTTGACACCAGACCTCTGACCTAGCCAGGTCATTTGATAATATCATAATATCATTATAATTTGTAAGGTAACCTCTGTTTTGTAAACCTCTGTATTGAAATTCTAGAGAATCAAAATAGGAACATTAGAAATAAATAAAATCATGAATTAATGGAAAATCTATGAACGATATCGTTTTTTCAACAAACATCGTTTAAACAGCATCGTTTTTTCAATCTTTGATTCTTGAAGAATTATGAGGAAAAATACACATCTCTATTATTACTACCTATTTTGTCAATTTTTTAATCTACTTACATCCCAAAAAATAGTACGCAATAGGTATAATACGCAATATCTATTTTACCTTCAGAGAGCAATATATTTGAATTTTGAATATCAATACCATCTCCCGCGTTTTATGACTGGTTTGATACTCGATAGGTTGATGCTCTTGATACTTCATGTTCGATTATAACAAGATCGAATAACAAAGCTCGATAACTGTAATTCGAGAATTCTGTTTTTTTGTTTTTTCCCTAACCTATAAAATATCACATACACCAACCATTCAATTGTCTCTAGTGTAATCAACCACTTTTCATATTCAACTGTAGTAAAAACTTAATGTGAAATACGTGCGCAAAGCTCCTCTGTGCACTCAACAAACCATTCCAATAGTTATTTGTGCAACTAGTGCGCAAAGTGACAGTTTGCTGCACCGAAAGAAACGTTTAACGGAATGGTTTGTTGAGTGCAGCAGAGGAACTTTGCGCAAGTATTTCACATTAAGTTTTTCCTACAGTTACCATTGAATATGAAAAGTGGGTGATTATGGGTAAAATTGCCTGAAATCCATCAAATGTAAATCTGTGTAATTTTATTATTAATAAATAAAATAGAATGTAGTATGTGTGTTTGAATGGCTATGTGTGCTGTCAACTGCTGTCATCCACCACAGTCCACCCCATCAAGTTTAGTTTAGTATAGTTTAGTTTACTTGTTCGTCACAATTACTGAACTGCATTAAGGGAGCAACGATCCCGCAGTATATGACACGTCAAAATTTAATCTAATATCTACCATCCCTCCTATTTCAACACTACAGATCCCACATAACATACATCAATCAAACACTATTCAACAAGGAAGTCTGCTAACCTGTACGGACACAATACAATAAGGAATTCCCTGAGTGTTTTTTGAACTCCTTCAAGCCATCAATTTCTCTTATGTGAGATGGGATTGAATTAAATATTTTCATTCCCATATAAAACGGGCCACTCTCCAGCAGGCTTAGTCTGTGATGTGGGTAAACAAAACCTCTAAATCGAGTATTATGGGGATGACTCACCTGGTTCTCATCATACATTCGTCTATTTTTAAAAACGAAGATTGCTAAATCTAATATACAGGGTGTTTCAGAAGTAGTGTCGAGAATTTTAGGGTATTGTACCTGGATGCTAGGAGACTACAAATGTCATATTTGAAGTGTCCAAAACTCAGCGGTTATCCTTATAGCTGCCATTTTGTTTTTTTCACTTAAAAATTTTTATCTCAAGAACGAAATGTTGTATTGATCTGAAATTTGGCATGAATATTTATGCTATGAAGACTCAACTATAAAAAATAAAAAAAAATTTTTTCGTTGATATTTTTCAAAATGGCGGCCATTTTAAATTTTTGATGGCGAATATCTTGAAAACCGTCCATTTTACAGAAAATTTACAAGTGACAAAAAAGTTAGCAAATTTTTTCACAATTCCAATGATACCTAATTTATTAAGATTGGTCGAAGAATAACAGAGAAATTAATTTTTTTCGTACTGCATGCATGACCACTTTTCACCATTTAAAGATCAATATTAATTTTTTTTATAATTTCATGAAAACCGTTCTTATTACAGAAATATACAAGAATAACTTTCCTCCAATTTTATTTTACATTGAAAAATATTAATTTCACTCAAATCGGTTCACTGATACTAATGCAGCAATTGCTCAAAATGCCGTCCTTCAACTTGATTACACAGTCTGCACCTTCCAATCATGGACCGTCGAACTGCTATAAAAGCATTTTCATCATCTTGAATGGCACCTGCTGCAGCAACCACTCTTGCCACAAGGTCTTCTTCGTTTTCTACTGGCGTGCTGTAAACAAGGTCTTTCATATGGCCCCAGAAAAAAAAATCTAAAGGGTTGAGGTCAGGTGAACGTGCGGGCCACGGTACTGGTCCACCCCGCCCAATCCACCGCTGACGATAGGTCATGTTCAGAAAGTCCGTAACAACATTTCCGAAATGAGCAGGGGCACCATCATGTTGAAACCAAATATTATATCTGTTTGCAAGAGGCACATCTTCCAAAAGTTCTGGTAGTATGTCTCTTAAAAAAGTAATGTACGTGGGAGAATTCAGACGATTAGGAAGAATGTATGGTCCAATCACGCGATTACCTAAGATACCCGTCCAAACATTCAGCGAAAATCTATGCTGATAACCACGCACTTTGACCTCATGAGGATTGTCTAAGGCCCAGACGTGACTGTTGCGAGAGTTGAAGATTCCTTCTCTTGTAAAGCTGGACTCATCGGTAAATAACACATTTTCTAGAAAATTTGGTTGGATAATGTCTTGCTGAAGAAACCAACGGGCACAGTTTACTCTTGGCTCATAGTCGCGTTCAACCAATGAGTGAACTTTTTGAAAGCGGAAGGGGTGAAGTCTTTCCTTGTTTAGTACACGCCACACAGAAGAAGCACTTGAATTGATTTGCTTTGCAACTGCTCTCGTATTCGTTCTAGGATTGAAATCGAATTTCTGCAATACTTCCTCTTCAAAAGCAACATTTCGAACTGCTCGAGGCCTACCAGCAATTACCCTGTTCCGTTCAAATGAACCAACTTCTCTCAGCCGATTGTGAGTTCTTGTGAACACCTTGTCGGAAGGGAGACGGCGGTTTGGAAATGCAGCTGCATACATTCTTCTTGCTTCGGTCGCATTGCCAAGAGCTGCTCCATACATGAAGTGAATATCGGTGTACTCCAGCGAACTAAATTCCATTACAATAATTAAATATTTGTGTAGAAGCAACGTAAGAAAATATTGAAACTGGAAATTTAAGATAGAAATAAGACCTAGGAAACGTGAGACTAAGAAATAGGAAGCACTACATCTGGTTCTTTACTTTTAATGAAACAACAATACTTTTACAAGACAAACATTATCATCTGAAAACCATTGTAAAATCATCTGTTTGCCCATATGGAGCCATACCGAGTTTCAAAGCTTCATCTTAAATACATCTGGAATTAAAAAATTAATATTGATCTTTAAATGGTGAAAAGTGGTCATGCATGCAGTACGAAAAAAATTAATTTCTCTGTTATTCTTCGACCAATCTTAATAAATTAGGTATCATTGGAATCGTGAAAAAATTTGCTAACTTTTTTGTTTCTTGTAAAGTTTCTGTAAAATGGACGGTTTTTGAGATATTCGCCATCAAAAATTTAAAATGGCCGCCATTTTGAAAAATTTCAACGAAAAATTTTTTTTCTATTTTTTATAGTTGAGTCTTCATAGCATAAATATTCATGCCAAATTTCAGATCAATACAACATTTCGTTCTTGAGATAAAAATTTTTAAGTGAAAAAAACAAAATGGCAGCTATAAGGATAACCGCTGAGTTTTGGACACTTCAAATATGACATTTGTAGTCTCCTAGCATCCAGGTACAATACCCTAAAATTCTCGACACTACTTCTGAAACACCCTGTATAAATAGCAGGAGCCGTCAGCAATCTCTTTTCTTTAAAATAAGGTCTGCAAGAGCGCATTGTATTAATCTTATAAATTATCCTATTGGCTTTCTTCTGCAGTATGAATATTCCATTATTCTCTATACTTTTTCCCCAAAAAATAACTCCATATCTCATAACTGACAGAAAATAAGCATGATATACAAAAAGAACAGTTTTTTCACTCCCTACTCTAGCCATTACTCTTAATGCAAACAAGGCTCTATTCAATTTACCAGTGACATGAGAAATATGAAGCTTCCACTTCGAATGACTCTCCATCATCAGACCCAAGAATGTCGTGGAATCAGAAGTTTCAACTCTACTTTGCGTATTCAAGTTTATTCCAAAACTTTTATAGTCTCTGCTGAAGGGAATTACTTTAGTTTTTTTTTTTGCAGTTCAAACTAAGACTATTCTGAACAAACCACGAATCTAATTCAGCAAGACACCTCTCAGCCTCTCTTATCAAACATTCACTGTTCCTACTGGTGATTAAAGCTGTAGTGTCGTCCGCAAAAAGAGAGAGTTTAAAATTGACGTGACTCTCGATGTCATTAACATAGACCAGGTATAAGAGGGGACCCAATATTGAACCCTGCGGTACTCCCTGAGACATAGGTAACCAAGAAGAGCTGCATGTTTCATTACCAACAGATATTGACACTCTATGGAACCTCCCCGATAAATATGACTGGAACCATGAGTATTCTTTCCCATTTACACCATAATATTTCAATTTGTGCAATAGAAGATCATGTTGAACATTATCAAAAGCTCCCGACAAGTCACAGAAAATACCCAGAGCCTGTTCAGAGTCATCCCTAGCCTTAAGTGTCCCCTGGTTAATTCCGAAAACAGCATCTTCAATGGATCTGCCCTTTCTAAATCCAAACTGTGACTTGCAAAAAAGAGAGGATTTTTCAAAAAAATTATTGAGCTGAGTATGAGAAGCCCGTTCAAAGATTCTTAGAATGTGCACCACCACACTATACCACAGTTACCAACTTAATTTTGATTTTGCTGCACTGGTGCTCCATAAATAACCTACTAACTATTTTGCGTTGCCATGTTGCAAATCTGGAGTGCAGGTAAAATTTTCCTGCACTAGAGCGGAAAAGTGATTCTTTGAGTTCTGTAATCAGTGCAGCAATGGCCACTTTTCAATGTAACTGTAGGGAAATCTATGAACGATATCGTTTTTTCAACAAACATCGTTTAAACAGCATCGTTTTTTCAATCTTTGATTCTTGAAGAATTATGAGGAAAAATACACATCTCTATTATTACTACCCCAGGTAGCACAGAAACGTTGAAATAACGTTAGAAACACGTAATACCTTAACGTTGAAAAGACGTTTAAATTCAACGTTGAAAACACGAGAAAATGTCCGCCGTTTCCACATTATTTTCAACGTTGAATAATAGTTGAAAAAACATTGTAACAACCATTATTTTCAACTATAAATAGATGTTGAAAGCACGTCGTGACAACCATTATTTTCAACCATAAATAGACGTTGAAAGCACGTTGTGACAACCATTATTTTCAACTATAAATAGACGTTGAATTAGCCATACTTTTGAACCGGTACCTTATCAATTACATGGCAATATTTCTAAAATCATTTGAAAAGAGATGAAAATACGAAATCATATTTCCATTTATTTACATATGATTTCATGTAACAGAAATATTACCCTGCAATGCGGTACATTGGTAAGTTGACATTAAAAACACACAATAAAAACCATATTCATCTCTTTTCTGTATAGGGCTACTTTTTATAGAAATAGAAAGGAAAATAAAAATCTCAGTATCCTTTTTGAATTATTTAATCACTATTATTAATCATTATTTAAATGATTCAAAAAGGATACTGAGATTTTTATTTTTCTTTCTATTTCCATATTACTTCAATTTTGATCCACAAAAATAGTATGATGAAAGGTTGTTTAAAGAACTAAGATGGTTACAACCAAATTACCATGGTAATTTAATATACTCTGCCAAGCTCAAAAACATTTTATGTCTGTAAGAAACATAAATTAAAACCATTATTTCAAGAATTCAGCAGTTGTTTAAAAATCTTGAATTTTTAGTATGATAATTTTATCTGTGGTGAGCAAAAATAGCTCAATTCTTTCTAGCAAATAATATAGATCATCTAAATTTTTACTTGACATTTATGCCAGGTTTAAACTATGCCAATTGGCAAAACAATAATAATTGTCAATTAGTTTTTATTTAGCTATGCCTAGATGATGGTTCTAGAATTAAAAGATTCAATTGATACTTTACACCAGCTATAAATTTCAGAAGACAATATTATTGTCTTGTCAATTGGCATCGTATAAACCGCCTACATTTTAGTTTTCAGGTATGATGATAGTTTGTGATTTATGCAATAGAGAAACAAATATTGTATTACAGTGTTTCAATAGAAAGGGACTTTCAAAATAGCTTTCCACTTTCATTTCATAATACTTTTTAATTACCGACGAAATTAGATTGTTTTTTTCTCCACTGAAAATACTCTGACTGTCGCATATTTTAGCCAATCCTTAATAGCGTCTTCAATTTGGGTCTCAATGCCCACAGTCGACCCACAAGATTTTTTGATAGAATCTGAAACATAAGGTAATATAAATTTTAATAAGAAATTCTATAATATGAAGGCAGATGAAATTTTGCCACCACATAGGAGTTATTATTTGATACAGATGTTGCATGGTTAAAAGGGAATTGCTTTTAACAACAAGTACAGAAATTTTTCTCAAGTGCACATCTAATAATGTGCGAGGTGATGACTGTTTTTTAGATAAAAATAGTCCATTACTATACAATAGTCAGATGAGAAAGTCACGCCAGCTGTTCGTTCAAACATTCAAAAGAACTAAGAATAAAGTAAGAATATTGGGTTTCCAAATTTTGTAGCATAGACGAATTTTAACTTGAAATACTCCTCTTTCATTAGGCCTATAGAAGTAAACAAATAAGGCTCTATATAAAATGTATTTTTTAGATTTATGAGTAAAATTTAATAGTTACTGTAGGTACATACTTAGTTTTATGAAAAAAACAGTTGTATCCCGATATTTCAACCATTTTTTATTGGCCTACTAAATTTTGTAAACCTAGACCAAAAGTTTAAAATCACAATGAAATTAATCAAAAATATCCTTGACATATATGGGTTGTAAACATGCATGAATTAATTGAAAATTTAATTTAAAATGAACAAGTTTAAGCTAAATTTCGTCACCATGGAATGACAATATTTGGAAAATGTTAATATTTATGAGCTGAACTCCGGACACCCGTTTTCAATTTCTTGGATCACCGAGTTAATTACTGAACTTGTTAAAAGCAATCACTTTGATGTTAAGTGATTTTATATTATATTAAGTTCAGTGTTATTATATCAAGTTCGATGGAATTTCTCAACACAAGCAGTCCTGTGACAAAAACAATACATAGATAGCATAATGAAAATATTTGTGGAGGAATCAAAGTAATAGTAATTTATTTGGAAGTTAAGTAGTAGGCTACATGTAAAATACTTAAAACCAAGCTTATTGTATTATATTAATTTTTAATAATTATATTAAATTAGAGCCCTCTAATTTAAAACATAATATAACTTACCTAACCCTAACCTCAAATGTAAACATAATTAATATGTTCAACACACAATATTTGTTTTGAAGTTTAGACAATAATTCACCAAACAATCTCATCTTTTAAATAAGAATAATAAATTAAATAAACTTACCAAGTCAAAGTGGAATAGGTAGACTCTTCTAAAAGAGTTCACAGCTTTCATCAACGTGATGAGAATTCAAACAAGAAATGGCGTTGATCAGTCGATCGTCGTTGATAGATCCGTTTTTGTGTAAGGACTACTGTAGCGCTGTGAGTGGTGGAATTGGAAGCTCGTTTTCAACATGTTTTCAACATGTTTTCAACGATAGATCAACCGTTGAAAACAACGTTGCATTTAAAACGTTGAAAAATTCAACAGCTAACGGCTATTCAACCTCAACAACCAAATTTCAACGTTGGAAACACGTAGGTGTGCTACCTGGGACCTATTTTGTCAATTTTTTAATCTATTTTTTCTTCTTCTTCACGTGCCTGCTCCGTTTCGGATGTTGGCGATCATAATGGCTATCCTGATCTTGTTGACGGCACTACGGAACAGCTCTGCAGATGACTGGTGAAACCATAGCCTCAGATTTGCCAGCCATGAAATTCTCCTTCTGCCAGGTCCCCTTTTTCCGTTGATTTTTCCTTGAAGGATCTCTTGCAGAAGTCTGTATCTTGAGCTATTCCTCATAATGTGGCCGAGGTATTGGAGTTTTCTACTTTTAATGGTATTCAGGAGCTCCGGTTCTTTATTCATTCTCCTTAGAACCTCTTGATTAGTAACTTTTTGCGTCCAGGATATTTTCAGCATTCTTCTGTACAGCCAGAGTTCAAAGCTTCAATCTTTACCATTGTTTCTTTTGTGAGGGTCCATGCTTCTACCCCATACAACAGAACGGAGAACACATAGCAACGCAATAGTCTCAATTTAGTTAATAGAGTAAGGTCTTGACTCTTGTACACCTTACTCAATTTATTGAAGACAACTCTTGCTTATCTATGCGGCATCTTATCTCTTGTGTGTTATTCCATTTCTTATTGATGATGGTACCCAGGTAGTTATAGTGTGAGACTCTTTCTATTGCATCTCGATTAACAAACAATTGTACTCCACCTACATTCTCCTTGCTTATTACCATGAGCTTTGTCTTATTAGTGTTGATTTCTAAACCATATTGCGAACTCTTTTCCACCACTCTGTCCATCAACTGTTGCAGATGACCTTCAATGGAGTTAGCAAACACAATAGTGTCATCTGCATACCGTATGTTGTTCAATCTTTTGCCATTCACTGATATTCCTTCATCTTGATCTTCCAGTGCCTCTCCAAATATACGCTCCGAATACAGATTGAAAATGATGGGCGACAAGATACATCCTTGTCTAACACCTTGCAAGATTTTCACCTCCTCTGTCTGCTCATCTCCCACCCTCATAACTGCTGTCTGGTTCCAGTACAAATTGATGATGATGTTCAGGTCTCTTGAGTCAATGCCACTGTCTCTGAGCACTTCTATCATTTTATCATGCTGGACACGATCAAATGCTTTCTGATAATCAATGAGACATGCAAACACATCACAATTCACGTCGCGACACCTCTGGAAGAGAACCTGCACACCAAACAGAGCTTCTCGCGTTCCAACAGCGTTAAGGAAACCGAACTGATTAGGAGAAATTTGCTGCTCACACAGTTTGTAGATTCTCTTATGGATTATTTTGAGAAACAATCTCAGTAGGTGACTCATGAGGCTTATGGTTCTGTAATCGTTGCATGCTTTGGCACTAGCTTTCTTGGGAAGTGCAATGAATTCAGACTTGAGCCATTCTTGAGGAATTTTTCCTGACCTGTACACTACATTGAAAAATGTCTGTAAGCCACTTCACACCCTCTTCATCAATCAGCTTAATAAACTCTGCCTGGATATTGTCAGGACCAGCTGCCTTGCCATTTTTAAGCTGATTAACAGCTGAACTGACTTCTTCTTTTAGTATATCTGGACCACTATGCTCCTCTACCCTTGGTTCATTCTCTTGTGTCATTTAATAATTTTTCAAAGTATTTTTTCCATTCTTTTTTCTTTTCCTCAATTCCTATGACTAGATTTCCTTCTATTTAATCTACTTACATCCCAAAAAATAGCACGCAATAGGTATAATACGCAATATATATATATTACCTTCAGAGAGCAATATATTTGAATTTTGAATATCAATACCATCTCCCGCGTTTGATAGGTTGATGCTCTTGATACTTCATGTTCGATTATAACAAGATCGATTAACGAAGCTCGATAACTGTAATTCGAGAATTCTGTTTCTTTGTTTTTCCCTAACCTATAAAATATCACATACACCAACCATTCAATTGTCTCTAGTGTAATGAACTAGCTTAAAATTGTATTGCTAAAAATTAAATTACATGAATAATATGTACCACAGTTATCTTCAGCATTTTCTGGAATCTATCAAAGTTATTTTGTAGATAGAACGTAATGTCTTCAGCCTTAAGATGTATGTTGTGTTTCAGAAATAGCAGACCAGCTTTACAGACGACAGCTAATCTTAAAGTAAGTATGAATAATTTGCTCTGTTCGTAACATTTTTGAAATTTGTTGGATTATCAGAGATTGAAGTAAGCCCTCGTATTAGAGCAAAAATGTCAATATAGTTATAAGATAGAAACCACAAGCTTTACTTGTGGTCCTGCTGCCCCAAGTGCAGTGGGCTGATCTCTGATCAATTGGATTGATTTAAGGTCCACTTGACCTTGTCAAATAAGGGCAAAATTCTAGCCGACCTGCTCCCCCCGTTATTTCAGTTATTATTGAAGATATCGACCCAATTCTTTTTTTAAACAAAAAAGGATGAAAAAATAAAGCGCGCTAGCCTATTTTTATACAATTTAGTTAGATTTTAATATTAGAAATAGCTGTTTCAAAACTAACCTTATTTTGAAGAATGGACGATTCTAAATATATTATTATCTCAACTATTTTTGAAGGTATCAACTCAATTTTTTTTTGATGAAAGAAGAAGGAAAAATAGGTGTTGCTTCTATGAATTTTATTTTGAAAGACTTTTTAAAACATTAAAAAAAAACAGTTTGAATTTCTGAAGTGAGACTCAACAATGAAGAATGATGTTATGTAAACAATGAAGAATGAACTGTGATTAATGAAGCCAATAGCACAGCTGACTCATATTTTATGGCCGAATTGAAGATTTCAAAATAAGCGATTGCTCGAATGAATGTTCGCATCAATTCAACTTCTTCGAAAGTGATTGAAGAGGTAACTACAGGCAAGCATGGACATTGGAATACAATATAATTGATTAATCGATGAATTAAATAGAAATTAGATATTATTCTGGGGAGTTTTTCATTAAATTAACATTAACTTTCTAAAGCTGACCCTGAAACAGAACAGAAATTGGTAATTTTGGTTTATGTGACTAACAATAATTGTATCTCACAATAAATTGTATCTCAACTATTTTTCAAGATATCAATCAATTTTTTTAAATTGAAGAGGAAGAAAAAATAGGTGTCGGTAATATAAATTCTATCCTAAAATACTAATTTAAACATTAAAAAAACAATTAGGTTCTGGTCAATTTATGTCAGGTTCAAGTCATTTATATTTATAGTAATTAAGATGATTGAATAGAACAATTGAACATTGAGATAGGATTCAAGAGTTAAGATAAAGAGATTTTTCAATAGTGGAGACTCTTTGAGTATGGAAAGAACTATAATGTTAAGAACTAGGAGTTGAAGAAGTGGTGGACAATGTACAAACCTTTACTCTTAATCACATTTTCTTATGACAATGATACATTTTAATTGAATGAACTTGTTATATATATATTTGAACTACCGCCTAAACAGAGTAGTCAACATAAAATATTGCACAGAAATGAAGAAAACACTGATTCAATTTATTACCAACAACATTTATTTTACATGAATATGATATGAATATTACAAACATTTGCATTATAATCTAAATTATTATCCATTGTACATTTCTACACTACAACATTCAAAAAGATCAGACAGGCATTAAATTTGAAACACAAAGACAGACACATTCATAAGGCGCTGTTCACCTGTTCTAGTATTTTCTATTCTGTATCGTATTCGACTTAACAATAATATAAAGTGTTCAATAAAGATCATTGAAATAATTCTACTGAGAGTTCTTATTCTTTCAAAAATACACAACAGAACTCTTGAATCAAGTCAAATAATTACTAACCTGAACAAGTATGACCAAAGCTTACTGAGCCTGGGCCAAGAACAGATCTCTCCTAAACTAAACTTTTTCTAATCTGAGATTTTCCTAAAATTAGCTTCACCTAACTAGAGTTTTTCCCAACCTAAAGCTTTTCCTAACCTAAGCTTTAACTAACCAAAGCTTTTCCTAACATAAGCTTTACCTAACCTTAGCTTCTCCTAACCTAGCTTCTTCTAACCTAAGCTTTCCCTAACACTTGACTTTTTCCTGACCTAAGCTTATCCTAACCTTTGCTTCTCCTAACCTAAGTTTTTCCCACTCAAAGCTTTCCCTAACCTAAGCTTTTCCTAACCTAAGCTTTCACTAACCAAAGCTTTCCCCAACCCTAGCTTTTCCTAACCTAAGCTTTACCTAACGTTAGCTTCTCCTAACCTAAGTTTTACCTAACCCAAGCTTTACCTAACCTTAACCTAACCAGAGCTTTTCCCAACTTAAGCTTATTCCTCACCCAAGGTTTTCTTAACCTAAGCTTTCCCCAACCAAAGCTTTTCCTTACCTTAGCTTCTCCTAACCTTATCTTTTCCTAACATAGGCTTTCCCTAACCTTAGATTTTTCCAACCTTAGCTTTTCCTCACCAATTTTTCCCCAATCGAAGCTTTCCCCAACCAAAGCTTTTCATAACCTAAGCTTTCACAAACCAAAGCTTTTTCTAACCTAATTTTTCCCAACCCAACAGTTTCCTAGCCTAAGTATCTCCTAACCTAAGATTTTCTCAACCTAAGTGTTTCTAAGCTAATGCCTCCTAACCAATCCTTTCTATGCAAAATCTTTCCAACCTAACCTCCCCTAACCTAACCTTTTTCAACCCAAACCTTTGTAACCTGAGTTTTTATTATCCCCAACCCAACAAAGCCTAACTCGAACTAACAAATGCAGTCCAGCCCAACCATTGAGCTCCCCTCTAACCAAGCATTTTCCAACCTAATATAACAAAGCCTTACCAGATAAAGACTGAGCAACCCTCAGACTTGCTCAGTCTTCATCACTTAAGGTTTGATAGTCACATCAAACTTTGGTAGGTAGGGTTTCATCAATATCGTTAGATACAGGAGAAAATGTGGTCAGCAGTAATTATGGTTAGCTCCATTTAAAAATATTCTCAACATTTTTCAGGCAAACAACTGGCACATTTTTGATATTTTCCAGATTTCCTATCAACTTCATCAATAGCATTAAATACAGAAGAAAATGTGGTCAGCAGTAATGGTTAGCTCTTTGATGGAATTAGAATTTTTATTCAAATTTGATACATTTGAGTTCTAATTCAAAATTATTTTTTTCCCAAAATTGGATTTTTTTTTTTGAAAAAATTGAAGATAGGTAGTGAAAATTATAACTGGAACCGTTTTAAGCATAAGTTAGCCTGTGGTACTTTTCTGTAAGTTGTATAATTCTGAATGATTGAATAAATAAATAAACTTTAATTATTAATACCTAAATGAGACTTTACAAATTTAGTACCCATTGGGGTTTCCAATTTTTTCAAAAAAAAGTTTGAATTGGTTTGTTTTTTCAGATTGGTTTCTACAAGGATGCAGGTTTGATGCCTAGTGAGATCGGACTCCCCGATTATGTATTAAGTATTCCAATAATGGGAAAAAATGTAGAACAAATTATAATTTAAATATATCAAATTGAAGTTTGTAAAACAATAACAATAAAAAAACAATAAAATAAATATTGAACTCTTGAATCATTAATCGAACAAGTTGAAATCGGAATCTTTCTTATCGAGCAATTTCAAAAACCGATGACAACTCTATTTATTATGCTTCAAATTTGTGACCTGTAGAGAATAGAGCAGCAACTCTATAACTCTACAACTCTATGGTGCTAGTAAAAACATGATAGTATTATAGGTTGGACAAAATTCAAAATTTGCTGTTAATAGTCTATTAATAACATTAAATTTCATTGATTAGAATTGTTATTCAGTTACCGACACGTATTTTTTCTTCTTCTTTCATTAAAAAAATTTAGTCCCATAATATCTTTAATAATAGTTGATACAAATCATTATAATTTAGAATCGTCCATTCTATAGAATAAGGTTAGTTTTGAAACAGCTATTTCTAATATTAAAATTAAATCAAATGGTATAAAAATATGCTAGCGCGCTTTATTTTGTCTTCCTCTTTCATTAAAAAAAAAAATTGAGTCGATATCTTCAATAATAACTGAGATAGCAGGGGGAGCAGGCCGGCTAGAGCTTAGCCCAAATAAGTATAAACCTGTAGTGTAGTTATCATTCCATTCTTTACATTACTCTCATTAAATAATTATATAAGGCAAAGACAATCCTTCAGATCATCAAATAGCCCTAACTGTCCACCAAATTAACAAAACAGTTTTATGTAAATTATTTTAATTTGAGTCCTCTTGAACATTATATTTTAGTCTAAAGACATTTAAATTTCAAAACCATGAAAATGAAAAGAAATCTGCTTGAATTAGTTAGGCGCTACTGTTTCAAGTTTCTACGCATCTAGTAGGTTAACGAAAGTATAGAACAAAGCATTGTAACTTACTTAATAACTGGCTGACGCTGTTTAGACAAGATTACTATTTTTATAGGCGTATTGTCTGATCAGTGTGTGGTAGTCAGCCTTGTTATTGACCAGCGCGAAGTGAGGTCTAAGATTCAAGTTGACGGTTTGGCATTTCTATGTTTAAATGTTATAGCAAAATTAATTTATTAATTTCACGCATTTTTATGTTTAAATGTTTATATGTTTTCATGTTGCGCATTTACGGTGAAACGCGGTAATAGATTTTCATGAAATTTGACAGGTATGTTCCTTTTTTAATTGCGCGTCGACGTATATACAAGGTTTTTGGAAATTTTGCATTTCAAGGATAATATAAAAGGAAAAAGGAGCCTCCTTCATACGCCAATATTTGAGTAAAAATCTGGTGTGGCGCACTCACACAACTTTCCTTGCCGTTATGAAAATTGATCACGTGACGCTAGTGTTCACGCGAATTTCAAGTCTACTATTCAAAGATCTAAGCCAGCTGGTGACAGGGCAATAACGCTGGAGACACACGAGGTCTGCTATCTCTTCATAGTGAATCATTTAATAGAATCAACAGTTGCCAACAGTTTGCAATTGGATAATCACATTTTCTCGAATTTAGAGCTTATTTTTAATTCTAGGTGAAAATTTCACTAGACATTAATTGTAGATATTCTCATACTTAATCTTTTCCACTCGAAATTTTTTGTTTAAATTTTATCTGAAGCCTGATAATTGGGAATCTAAAATCAAACTTTGCATAGATGGGGCAGAGCTCCTGAAATTTTTACAGATATGGGACTTGTGGCAGTTGATAGAGCTTAACAATGTCTGTTTTAGGTATGAATTTGATCAAAATCGTTGGAGCCGTTTCCGAGAAAATCGTGAAAACCCCAGTTTTTGTCATTTCAGCCGCCATCTTGAATTGCATTTGATCGAAATTGTTAGTGTCGGATCCTTATAGGGGAAGGACCTTAAGTTCCAAATTTCAAGTCATTCCTTTAATTGGGATATGAGATATCGTGTACACAGACGCACATACACTCATACACACACACACACACACACACACACACACACACACACACACACACACATACAGACCAATACCCAAAAACCACTTTTTTGGACTCAGGGGACCTCAAAACGTATAGAAATTTACAAATTGGGGTACCTTAATTTTTTTCGGAAAGCAATACTTCCCTTACCGATGGTAATAGGGCAAGGAAAGTAAAAATCAGACTATAGTATTATTCATCATAAATCAGCTGACAAGTGATAACACAGATGTGTGGAGAAGCCAGTCTATAAATTTCTGTATTTCCATAAGATCTATAGTTTCAATCAATGTTCCTAGAATACATCTACCTTGGTTTCAAACAGGTACTTGTGTATGAGAATACTGCGTGAGGTCTACTGTTTACAGAACTACTAGTAATATTATAAGAATAAAGTATTACAATTTTTGAATATTGTATTAAAATACTTGAAAAGCAGGGGGAGCAGGCCGGCTAGAGCTTAGCCCAAATAAGTATAAACCTGTAGTGTAGTTATCATTCCATTCTTTACATTACTCTCATTAAATAATTATATAAGGCAAAGACAATCCTTCAGATCATCAAATAGCCCTAACTGTCCACCAAATTAACAAAACAGTTTTATGTAAATTATTTTAATTTGAGTCCTCTTGAACATTATATTTTAGTCTAAAGACATTTCAATTTCAAAACCATGAAAATGAAAAGAAATCTGCTTGAATTAGTTAGGCGCTACTGTTTCAAGTTTCTACGCATCTAGTAGGTTAACGAAAGTATAGAACAAAGCATTGTAACTTACTTAATAACTGGCTGACGCTGTTTAGACAAGATTACTATTTTTATAGGCGTATTGTCTGATCAGTGTGTGGTAGTCAGCCTTGTTATTGACCAGCGCGAAGTGAGGTCTAAGATTCAAGTTGACGGTTGGCATTTCTATGTTTAAATGTTATAGCAAAATTAATTTATTAATTTCACGCATTTTTATGTTTAAATGTTTATATGTTTTCATGTTGCGCATTTACGGTGAAACGCGGTAATAGATTTTCATGAAATTTGACAGGTATGTTCCTTTTTTAATTGCGCGTCGACGTATATACAAGGTTTTTGGAAATTTTGCATTTCAAGGATAATATAAAAGGAAAAAGGAGCCTCCTTCATACGCCAATATTTGAGTAAAAATCTGGTGTGGCGCACTCACACAACTTTCCTTGCCGTTATGAAAATTGATCACGTGACGCTAGTGTTCACGCGCATTTCAAGTCTACTATTCAAAGATCTAAGCCAGCTGGTGACAGGGCAATAACGCTGGAGACACACGAGGTCTGCTATCTCTTCATAGTGAATCATTTAATAGAATCAACAGTTGCCAACAGTTTGCAATTGGATAATCACATTTTCTCGAATTTAGAGCTTATTTTTAATTCTAGGTGAAAATTTCACTAGACATTAATTGTAGATATTCTCATACTTAATCTTTTCCACTCGAAATTTTTTGTTTAAATTTTATCTGAAGCCTGATAATTGGGAATCTAAAATCAAACTTTGCATAGATGGGGCAGAGCTCCTGAAATTTTTACAGATATGGGACTTGTGGCAGTTGATAGAGCTTAACAATGTCTGTTTTAGGTATGAATTTGATCAAAATCGTTGGAGCCGTTTCCGAGAAAATCGTGAAAACCCCAGTTTTTGTCATTTCAGCCGCCATCTTGAATTGCATTTGATCGAAATTGTTAGTGTCGGATCCTTATAGGGGAAGGACCTTAAGTTCCAAATTTCAAGTCATTCCTTTAATTGGGATATGAGATATCGTGTACACAGACGCACATACACTCATACACACACACACACACACACACACACACACACACACACACACACACACACACACACACCACACACACACACAACACACACACACACACACACACACATACAGACCAATACCCAAAAACCACTTTTTTGGACTCAGGGGACCTCAAAACGTATAGAAATTTACAAATTGGGGTACCTTAATTTTTTTCGGAAAGCAATACTTCCCTTACCGATGGTAATAGGGCAAGGAGAGTAAAAATCAGACTATAGTATTATTTATCATAAATCAGCTGACAAGTGATAACACAGATGTGTGGAGAAGCCAGTCGATAAATTGCTGTATTTCCATAAGATCTATAGTTTCAATCAATGTTCCTAGAATACATCTACCTTGGTTTCAAACAGGTACTTGTGTATGAGAATACTGCGTGAGGTCTACTGTTTATAGAACTACTAGTAATATTATAAGAATAAAGTATTACAATTTTTGAATATTGTATTTTTAAAATACTTGAAAAGTAGGGCTAGGTAAGTTACTTGAAAGTTCAATTGAAGAAAATCACTAGTACCAATCTTATTATATATATATATATATATATAATATATATATATATATATATATATATATGGCACTCACTGACTGACTCACTCACTCACTCACTCGCAGAACTAAATTTTACTGGACCAAAAACGTTCAAATTTGGTAGGTATGTTCAGTTGGCCTTTTAGAGGCGCACTAAGAAATCTTTTGGCAATATTTTAACTCTAAGGGTGGTTTTTAAGGGTTTAAAGATCGTCTTTTAGCATGTATATTCTTCTTATTCTCTTAATTATGATTGAAAAATGTCCATACCATAATTATGTTAATATACGTGGTAGGTCCAGAAAGTAAGTTCCGTTTGGTAATAAAATTAAATTGTGTACAGATACAAAAAAGTTATTTATTGCACAAAACAACTCTACAACTCTTGAACTTCTTTTCCACATAACTACCGAAATTTTTCAGTCATCTGTCATAGCGTGGCACAAGTTTTTTGTATACCTTCTTCATAGAAATTTGCCGCCTGTATCTTCAACCAGTAGTTGGAAACTACGTCCGTCAGACACATCACTACGTCCGTCATTGAACTGTCGGACCCATCTTCTCACCATTGAATCACTCATTGCGTTTTGTCCATGAACATCGCAAATTTGCCGATAAATTCAACTTGGTTTCACTTTCCTTGCATTCATAAAACGAACCACAGACCTGATTCCACAAGCGGCGGGATTTTCAATCAACACTGACATTGTAAACAAGCACAACAAAGCGTACGTGGCTGACAGCGATCTCCAAATGGCGCACGTTTCTTCTCCTTGATACAGAGCGTCTACCGCACATGTGCGGAACTGCGATCGCAGAGCTGCAGCGGATATAAATTGAAACGGAACTTACTTTCTGGACGTACTATCGTAGAACTATAATGTAGAGAGAGTACCTCTTCGAAACAAACTGTAACAGTAACAAGTAACTGTAAGTAACAGTAACAACTGTTGTTCTGGTAACTAAAATAAAAATTTTGTCAGGTTGGCATTAAGTTGAGTTGACTTTGTTAGGTTGGCACCAAGTTGAAGATTGAAATGCATTTATCGCGGAAAAATTGATTGGGCACTGCTACTTCAATCAGAGCTATTCCTGGGAATATTATATGGCGAGCAAAGCGAGCCTGACGGCTAGTATTTTATATAGAACATGTCTAGTTCCGGCGGTAATTCCATTTTCAAGTGTCGTTTTTGAATTAACTATTTTTTCTTTGAAACGAATATTGTTTTATATAAAATTAAATAAAAAGGGCACTAGTAATTCTATATAGACTACCATAATTTAAAAAAATAATATTTGCTACTTTGGTAGATAATAATCATAGTTGAAATAACTTTCTCAATGTTTGTAGTTTTTTACTTGAGAATAGGTCTAGGTACTATTTTGTTGTGAGTTATTATAATTTTCTACCATTTTATATATTGTTTTCCAGCTTTCCAACTCTGGAAATATTCTGCTCAATCTAAGACTGCAAAAGTCTTATTCTCACTTGACCAGGACATGCAATGGAGAAGAGAAATTTGGACGTAAATCAATCATCTGGTGCAGGAACAGTGTACTCATACGAAATTTCAGTTCGGAAGAACCATCAGGCTTACCACCACTACCACCAAAGCCCGAAGCTGTAGTTGATTTAGTGGTAAGATTTTATTGTTCAATAGCGTACTTAATTCATCAATGAAAAGGAGTGACCACAGAAAAGTGGTTTAGACTTTGCTTTAGAAACCATAGGCTGCTGATTTGAATCTTGGCAAAGTATTTTTCTTGTGCCACTCCTGTGTTTTGGGTGCACTTATCAAGTTGTCGGTCCCGACTGCTTAGAAGTAGTAAGCCCTGAAATTGATCAGGTGCGCCTGAAAACTCCAATACTGGACCTAAGCTAGCCTGGTCTCATGGCATTTATTCATTTATCAATGGAAATGCTCCTGGATTCATTAAAAGGATTGCCGAGTATACTATCGTTTTTTAATAAAATATTCTTGAGTTTATCGAACGTGTAAAATAATTTAAAAGCTGAGAATGAATAAGAGATAAAAGTTCAATTTTCATCTTGAACTCTAAAATGTTTTGTTGAGTGGTAACTACTTTCAGCTAAATAAATTCAGTGAACAATCAACATATTTTTTCTTTATATAAAATATTCATTGAAGAAATTAATATTATTTCTTGTTAGGCCTATGTCATTCAATATACTCTTCCCTACCTTTACAACACTCAAATTTTCCTTTGTTTGAAACTTTGGTGAAAGTCTTCTTGTGTAAGCTCCTTAATGACCGGTGTTGTCTTCTTCAGCTACAACAGACTGAAATCTTGTAGCCACATCTTATATAGTTAGTAGAATCATCATCATCATCTCAATCAGTTAATTTGCTCTTTTTTATCATTTTTCAGGGAGAACCAAGTTTTGCAAGTGTAGGCTTGGGAGGCTACTCACCACCCGGTCTTATTCAACAAGGTCTAGAACAGCTTCACATCACCTGTGATCTGCCATGGTGGCAATGCATTGTTATTGGTGAGTACAATCAATAATCAACTTGATAATAATTATTATAATCGAACTGAAATAATTATCCATTCAAAATCATTGAAATAAGTAGTAGTGATAAATGAATAAAAATAAAATAATGAAAACATAAATTTAAATTGTCAACCGCTTTTTATAATACGTGGTTGACAATTTCAATTTGTGTTTTCATTATGGAAAAGTACCACAACATCATTCACAACACAACTGTAAGGTTAAAATAAAATAAACTGAACATTATCATAGAGAAAGATACACATGTACATTATAATACATTATTTTTATCCTAATATTTCGCATTTGAAATCTTTCAATTTTCACATCAATTCATATTAAAATGAAGGAAAATCGATGTTATTAATATATCTTATTTATATAAACTTGTAAAAAGTGCCACTATGGAAAATACTGAGCATTTTTTTATTATTTCGATGTCTTATCAAACCATATAAGCTCTGGATTCGCAGCAGTGATAAGAAACAGTGAAAATATGATTCCCACAAGTTCCAATTGGACTATTTCCACTCAGCCCGGCCGCAGTAGTATGAATAATACTATTAGAACTTATGGGAATTATATTTTCACTGTTGTGTGCGAATCCAGCTTCACCCTTATTCAAATCATCTATGTATCTTCATCGTCTGAATATTTATCCTGTTTTTCGGTGATTGAACTTATTTGGGGGTTTCAGGTACGTGCCTTATCAGGCTAGTGGTGTTTCCTGTTGCAATCTACGCTCAGAAGAACATGGCCGCCTTGAACAATGTGATGCCGCAGATGGTATCAATTCAGAACAAAATGGCTGACGCAAGAAAACGTGGAAATGAAGTGGAAGGTATGAAAATGCATTTGAAAGGGGTCATAAATTATTCATGACTCTTTTCAATTAATTTTATTATTGAAAATGATACTGTGATCTTTGGAGTTTACCAGAAGTAGACCTATCGTTACTAGGGATGTCAATCCCGGGATCCCGGTCCATTTTTGATACCTAACCATCCCGGAATTCTTCAGTTTCAATCCCGGGATTTTCGGGATTAGAATACCTGAAATTGTGAATCGTATTTTCCAAAAACAATTTAATATAGAATTTATTTACGGTGATGAATATGAGTTTTGCATAACTAATTTATTGTTCTAAGTGTTTGACTAATTTATTCTACACGCACAGCCTACAGTTGTTGCATAAGTACAGTACATAATATACTGTACTCTGTACTGGCTAAATAGATTTCGCATTATCGGTTCGCATCATTCTCAGAATGGTTGTTGATCGGTTGTTATGCCTTAACATTTGTTTCTGTTTACACAGCACCACAATTACCAGTCTAGACGGCGTAATATTTGCAATTGTGCTGATATCATTTCCTTGAAATGCACTCAGAACTTTGAAAAGACTTCAGAAATCAGAAATAAACAAGCACCATCTAAATACTCTCTGTCTAATTATTCCTCATCTCTTCTCTTTCTCTATCATAAGTAGAATATCTAGTTGAAGTAAATATAGTTGGCTCTACGAAATTTCATTTAGTAGTGGTTCAGATTTTAAGAAAGTTACTCCTAATCTTGAAAACACTTATAGCAATAGAATGTTTAATTTTAATAGTATTCCTAACTATTTTTCCATTACAATAATATCCTCTCCCTCTATAATGAGCCCTTTTTCATCTCCACACACTGTTACTGAACATGTAATTGAGGAGGAACAATTGGTTAAAAATGCACGAAACTGATTTTTGCTAATCCCGGGATTGATATTGGATAATCCCGAAATACCGGGATTGACATCCCTAATCGTTACCTAAAATTGAAAATTGAACCTCACCAGAATACTTTGTACAAATTGACATATCGACAATAATTATTGTAGATATGAGTAAAAAGTCGTTGATTCACTGCCATCGAAGTACAAATAAGCACAATCAGTTGAGTTATGGGGAAAAAGTAAAAGTTGAGTAAAAGGAAAGTTATTGGTAGAAAGTCTTCAATTCACTTCCAATCCAGTTGAAAGAAGAACAATCAGTTAGCATCCACACAACATGGCATCGATATTGGTAGATAGATCCTTATTGCTGGACAGTGTCCTTATTGCTAGTAATGGTAACCTCTCAATTAATTGAATAAAATCAATTAATTTTATAATAGGAATTTATTTTATTAATTGAGGAGTTGGGTGCAAAAATGACCCGAGTCAGAAATGTGCTTTTTGAGAAAACTGAAGTTGAAAACTAAATAAATTATTTTCATATTGTTAAACATTTAGTAGCACATTGATGTTTATTATTATTCAAGTTGAATCATTCTTTTAGTAAAGGATAATAATCATAAGTAAATGATAGTGTTTTATTTTGAAACCTATCATGTAAAATAAGAAGTGATGTTGGAGGTCGTTTTTGCACAAAAGTCACTTTCATGTTTAAAAAATTCTTTATGAGCCTGGTTCATTACAAAAAATAGATTTGTGGTTCTAATGATAAATAATTAATGAGAAAAAAACATTACTCTCATTGAAAAAAATTGAAATAAAAAAAATTCATCAGTCTTCTTGGAACTCTTAGGTTTCAACATTTTCACAGTTTGATTCATCTTGTGATTCAGGATCATCAGCTTCATTGGAAGGTTGTAGATCTTGTTTGGGCTTATTTATCACCTCTTCAAACCAGGATCTTTCTTCTTCACTCAACATGGGAAATAAGCTCCTCAAATCGTTTCCTTTTGCCACCTTAAGCTATCCTTGGCATGAGTGGAATTCCATTTGAGTCCAATATAGCAAGATTGGTGCCCCTCATCAAAAAGTTGAATGGAATGAATGAACCATTGTAGCTTCTAGATGATGGAATGGTTCCAGATGGATTGTACTGCAGTCTATAATATTGCTGAATCCTGAAAGGAGATCCCCTCGAACCAATATTTTTACACTCTGAGAAGAACACACTTAGAGCTGACTCCAGATCGAGATGCAACATTGGGACAGAAAAAATAAGATTGTGAAGTCAACTTAAAAGATAATCAGCTGGGATAAAGACCACTGTGAAGGAAAAGATATGGCGGTTCATTTGAAACGTTTTATGCAAGAACGACCTGATATGACTAGGTCGTTTTTGCACCCAGCTCCTCAATTTTCGATAGCAATAATTTTTCTTGATAGTGACGTTAACAAGACCTTTGAGCTATTTTCTTGAGGGTTTTTGTACTTGGCATGTATATATTTTTAATTATAACCAAGAATGTTGTAAAAATAGTAGCACTTTTCTTGTAAGTTAACTGTGCCTGACTGAATTGATGAATATTACTTTCCTTGCCCTATTACCATAGGTAAGGAAAGTATTGCTTTCCGAAAAAATTAAGGTACCCAAATTTCTAAATTTCTATACGTTTCAAGGTCCCCTGAGTCCAAAAAAGTGGTTTTGGGTATTGGTCTGTGTGTGTGTATGTGTGTGTGTGTGTGTGTGTGTGTGTGTGTCCCAATTAACGGAATGACTTGAATTTGGAACTTGAGGTCCTTACAATATAAGGATCCGACACGAACAATTTCGATCAAATGCAATTCAAGATGGCGGCTAAAATGGCGAAAATGTTGTAAAAAACAGGGTTTTTTGCGATTTTCTCGAAAACGGCTCCAACGATTTTGATCAAATTTATACCTAAAATTTTCAATGATAACCTCTATCAACTGCCACAAGTCCCATATTTGTAAAAATTTCAGGAGCTTCGCCCCATCTATGCAAAGTTTGAGTCTAGATTCCCAATTTACAGGCTTCAGATACAATTTAAACTAATAATTTTAAGAGGGAAAGATTGAGCATGAAAATCTCTACAATTAATGTTCAGTAACATTTTCACCTAAAAATGAAAATTGCAAACTGTTGGCAACTGTTGATTCTATTAAATCATTCGCTATGAAGAGATAGCAGAGCTCGTTTGTCTCCAGCGTTATTGCCCTGTCACCAGCTGGCTTAGATCTTTGAATAGTAGACTTGAAATGCGCGTGAACACTAGCGTCACGTGATTTTCATAACGGCAAGGAAAGCTGTGTGAGTGCGCCACACCAGATTTTTTTTATATGTCTAAGAGTTTTCAACATGATTTTTTACTATGTAAGTTTTTACAAATGCTTCAAAGTCTCGCTATTACTAACTGTCCTATAGCCTAAAGAACCTTATTACTATTACTGCACTATTACTGACGATGTCCATGTATTATTGTACTTCTTATGAATGAAATTCATTATTGAATTGAATTGCAGCGATGCACTACGCGAGAGAACTGGGAACACTATGTCGTGAGAAGAAAGTAAACCCTTTGAAGAACTTTGTAATGCCGGCCATCCAGATGCCAGTGTTCATCTCGTTCTTCCTGGCGCTGCGTGGCATGGCCAACCTGCCAATAGACAGCCTACACACTGGAGGTGCGCTGTGGTTTGTCGACCTCACCGTGCCCGACCCTCTCTACCTGCTGCCGCTCGCTACTAGTCTCACCTTGCTTGCCACCGTCGAGGTATACCAGTCACAGTTCTCTGTCACTATAATTCAGAGTTTATTATTTATAGGCAGTCCTCACTTAGGATTATTTTATAGGCAGTCCTCACTTAGCTATAACTTATTTTTTCTACAGCCGCTCGTAAATTTCTTCTTTACGAACCGAGAACTCATAATAAAACAGCTGTTTTGTGAGGAGCGAGCGAGAATCTATTTTATGCTCGCCAGCTGTTTACTTTACGCTCGCTAACAAATAGTTATACATAAAGAATCTAATATTATACATAAATAAAAGCAGGAACCTTTTCAACATTTGAATCACACCCTACAACACTCGTCAAACATTTAGAACATCAAACTCAACCCAAACTAATCTACAGATTAAAGGATGGAGTAGGATGCAATTCCCCTATATGTATGATAAACTGGTAAATACAGTTCCGCAAGACTTTCTCTCATGCTGTTCAAAAATTGATTTAAAAAATGAATCTTTAGATGGATTAAAACGTCTACAGACTTATATGGAGACATAAGGCATTAGTACAGTATTTTACCAAGTTTAGGAGTATGGTTCATGTTTTAGGGTATTAGTTTGAAAACATTTAGGCAAGTTTAATCCTTTGAGAAGGGTAAAATTTTCAAGTATTCTTTTCCCAATTTGTATTTGTTTCTGTTCATCTGTCGACACTCTAGTAGTTACTTTTCTCTCTTTTGTTAACATATTTAATCTTACTATAATTTCTTTAGTTTTTCAAACCTCTTGTTCTTCCTCATTTTGAATGAAAAAGACTAAGAAATTGTCTAAAACCACAGATTTATTGATACTTAGAAAGACCAGTTTCGGTTATTACACCATTGTCAATCTCTGATAAACTAAAACTAAATACAAGAGCAGCAGAATTTATACTAGTAGGCGAGTACTGTTATTGGTCAAGGGCATGAACGCCTGCCATTGGCCCAGCTAGACAGTCTCCTCCCACGCAACGGTGTGACAAAATGGCGGCATAAGCAACAGAATAGCCATCATAACAAAATTCACTTTCAGTACAAAATACAAACCAAGAAAACAATTGTGAAAGATAATAAAACAAATATGTAAATGGAAAAACTATTGACTAATGTATGCTTACAATTTTATGATAAAACTAAATTCGTAGTGTTGTATTGGTTGAAATGAATCTGGCCATTTAAACTATACTGGGAATTTTCCTTAATTACTCTTGTTATATCTAAAGCCTCTAGAATATTCAAAGATCTGCCTTTGTTATTAACATGCAGAAACTCAACATTCTCCTTAATTGTGAACTTGTAATTATTTGTTATCAAATGTTCTGCAAAGTTAGATTCCCCATTTTGTTGATTCCAATCTCTGATGTGCTCTTTAATTCTACTTTTGAAACTTCTACCAGTTTGACCCACATAACAAGCATTACAATCACCACATTTAAGTTTGTACACCCCACTTTTATCTCAAATATCAATTTTGTCTTTACTCGGTTTGGTCTTGAAAGCTACATGAAATCCATTCCTCTTCAATTCCCTACCTATCTTATCAGATACAAGGCCTAAATATAATATAAATTCTGCTGATCTTGTATTTAGTTTTAGTTTATCAGAGATTGACAATGGTGTAATAACCGAAACCGGTCTTTCTAAGTATCAATAAATCTGTGGTTTTTGACAATTTCTTAATCTTTTTCATTCAATATGAATAATTACCACAATATCAACTTCTCAACTACACAAAAAACTTCCTCATTTTCTTAGTTGTTTTTCACCTTTTTTGTAATTTTTTCTTTGTATTTACATTAGGCTCATGGTCAGACGAAAGTCTTGTGAGCCATTTGATTTTTTTTATATTATGATGTATACAAATTTTTCCAATAACCGCAACGCATGCGCAGTAGGCTAAATTTTTTTTGTAAGCTAGATTTGAAGCTTATAATCATCTCAACTCAACAATGAATTGAGCAATGGACATGAGCGATGACGAATTAATTATAACTTCACCGGAAGTATATTGTATTGGAATCCAATACTGCAGTTGTAGAAAAAAAATTGCATGTAATTCGAGCGGAAAGCTTCTTTATCGCTCTCGTCAAAATTACCACGCTCCACTATGGGTCGCGTGGTAACTGTTTTGGCTGGAGCGATAAAGTCGCGTTTTACGCTCTTAATACATGAATAACTATTCAATGGTATTTTATTTATTAGTAGCATTTTTCTTGCTTGTCAAGATTTAGGGCCTTGCCTCACCGACTACTGCCAGTACCGGTAGCGGTAGCGTGCTAGTGGACGTTTTTTAGCTAGCCATGTTACACTGAGCTCGCGCCCGCGGCGGTACTCTCGAGTAGTGGGAGAAGTCGGCGACTGGCTGTACGTAGCGACTAGCGAAGAATTCGAGGAAAAGTAGTTGCACGCATGCGCTTGTTATGAAAATCTCTTTTCAAATATGACAAGTCACACGGCCTTGCTTCACATCCGCTATTCAAGCTAAGAAAAATCTCTCAGCAAGCGGTAGTGTGCGGTACTAGGCGGTACTCCCGCCTCAGCAAGCGGTAGTGTGCGGTACTAGGCGGTACTCCCGCCTGCTAAGCGAGCTCTGTTTGACCTGTTATACAGATAACCTGTACTTGATAACCCAGGGAGATTTTTAAAACTTCATTCCAGTGGCGGTAGCGAAGTCGGTGTGACAGGACCTTTAGTGTTTACCATAGGTCTCATCAGACCTGCAAATGTCAAATGTATCAATAAACATAAAATTCAAATTCAAATTTATTTCCACAAAGTAGGTACAAACATTTAACTATAAAACACAAATGCAATTCACCACAATCAATTCAAATAAATAACATTCCTTACTAAAAAATAATAAATTGAAACATAATAGCATTAATACTTCTATTCCTAACTAGTAAGAACTATAATGCACAATCAAACTGAATGGATTGAGGATTTATCATTACATTATTATTCAACACTTCAAATAGCATAAGCTTGGTGTATATATATCCTAAAATGTAGGATATATTATATTTTTAAATAAAATTCTTGCTTATTTTCTTTTTTACAACTTTATTTTTACACACCATTATTCTTTGAGCCAATTTCGATGACTAAATGTTTATTTTAGTGAGTTTGCTACTTCAATTAATAAAATTTCAAACACATGTCAAATTATGTGTGGGATGGTAACTTTCAAATGAAATATTTCCTACAGAGATATTATTTCGAATTGAAATGCCACTGTAAAGCTACATTGAGTCTATCTGGAGTGATCATAGAGGACTTGCTTAGTAGCCTGAAGTAAGATCCACGTTTTGAAATTAGCGGGTACAAAAGTTGGGGGCTGTATATTATCATAAGTTGTCATAAGATTTCACTTCATATTTTTGAATTTGTATTACAAAATTATTGATATATTTTACAGGTGGGATTGGACAATGGAATGAATGCTAACCAAATGCCGGTATATTTCAAATACATTTTCAGAGCGTTGCCTGTCATTATGTTTCCAGTCACCATCAACTTTGAAGGCGTAAGTAGATCAAAAATGTTACCATGTAACTATGTAACCTTCCAGCTCCAAATCATTAATTAAATACTTTAATCATTATTGAACGAAAATATAAATTAAAATTAGATATCTTAATAGTTAGGTTTAGTGGTGAACTATAAAAATCTATAAAATTTCCAGATCAATCCATATAAAAATTAACAACTCTTCTACTGTATCAATAAATATATATGAAATAGCTATTAAACATTTCAACACTACAAGTTTGAATTTTATAGAAACGCTTTCAAAGTATTTATACGCACTATAAAGCGTTACAGACATGTAGACATTTGTATATAAAATAGTTTTTAAAGTATTAGAAAAGTATTGATTGATTAGCAATATCGCAATGTATGTAATGAAACGTTTACCGAACCACGATTATGAAAGCTTTCCTCCCATGTTGATCTGTATTATAGGTAGTTATCGTTTGAATAAAATAAGTTAAGACGAGCTTACACAGTTTCCACATCGTTTAAAATCGATACTTTTCCATGCATTCCATGTGATTGAACACTGTGAAGTGTGAATCAATGTGAAAACGCTGTATCAGCTAACTTAGTGTCAGCCCGGAAATATATTCAGTTGCAAATCCGTGAAATATTATTCAGGGCTTGATTGAATTATTCTTAGTCCAACACAATCTGGCAACATCAATATTTGGTCAGCTGGAAGCTAGCTGTCCAACTTATTCTATTTAGACTAGTGTGATCAATTTTACATTAAACTCTTTATGATCTATGGTAATGTGTAAACCATAACCCTTTCTTCATTGAAATAGGAGGAAATCTGTTCCATTTGAAGCGATGTGCGTGATTTATATACATTTTGTTTAATTAAATAATTATATTTTTATTACAATCTAGAGACAACCAACTTCCATTACAATAATAATAATATTTTTGTCATACTTACTCAATTGCAGCTGTTTTCCATGCATTAAATCAAGCCGCTAAACAGCTGTTTGCAGAACAAGAAAATATGTGATTTTCATTACAGCATACTATACTGTAAATAGATCATATGTTTTCTTTACAGTTGAGTATGTCTCCTAGTTCTATAGTTAATAATTATTAGTCCTATGTTAATTAATAACTCAAATAATTTAAGAACTCATCTAAGAAGTTTCAAGTTATAAGAACTCATCTGAAATCTCATAATATACAGGGTGATTCATAATTATGGAAAAATAATTTAATACGTGATAGTAGAGGTAGAAATAAGAAAAAAAGTTCCTATAAACATATATCCATAAACGATTCATTAGCGAGCTATACAGGGTGAAACATTTCACCCGGAATTCAGTTCCTCTGGTGACATACATCGATGCTGAATTGTTTAGGGACTAGTTTTTGAAAAACTTATGCTGGATTCATATGGAAAAATATCTGAGAAATTGAATAAAACTAGTCTGGAAGCTGTAGTTTGAGTAGTTTTTGAGAAAAAAGTTGAAATATGCAAAAAATCTAAGTAGAAAAACACAGACTTCTACGTTTGATGCCCAATAACTTTCTTTAATGACCAGTAAACAAATAATTTTTTGCAATAAAAATTGTAGAGAATTCAATTCTGAAAAGAATGATGTAAGCTGTGTAAACTAAATTTGAATCAAAGTTGGATAAAATGTATTCTTATGTAGTACATTACACCACAAAAATTAGCTGTTTTATGAAGAGAGAACTAATAACTCATAAGTTGTTGTTTCATTGCTTCAATGAAATCAATGTGAATTTAGATGATAAAGTTGATAATTTTTACAGTAAACTAGTTAGCTACATAAAATCTTCCACTGATCAAATAAAAATTAAAAACAGGAATAGACCTCTAAAAAACTGGATCACTCCAGGACTTATTAGATCTATTAGGGAAAGAGACAAAATGCATAAAAAATTAAATAGTCAACCGTTCAATCAACAACTGCGGAATAAATACAAAACATACAGAAATACATTAAATAAACTTATAAAACAAACTAAATTCGATTATTATAGAAATAAAATATCGCTTTCCAAAGGTAATAGTAAGAAGACATGGGAATGTATTGAGGAAATTTTAGACAGAAAACGTGTGTATAAACCACCTGACATCGACCCGGAAACGCTGAATAAATATTTCTCTGAGGTAGGAAGAACTTATGCGGAGAGGATTGATACTGGGGATACATTGCAGTTGGTACATTCACAGAGTTCACATTGTGATGCGACTAACACTCCAAATTCATTTTTTATGTACCCAACGAGCTCTGATGAGGTATTGCTTACTATTAAAGATTTAAAAACTAATTCTTCTCCTGGGGTGGATGGACTAGGAAATATATGCTTAAAAAATATATCAGAATACATAGCGAAGCCCTTGTCGATAATATTCAACAAATGTTTTGAATTAGGCCATTTTCCATCTCATTTCAAAATTGCAAAAATAATCCCTCTGTATAAATCAGGTGACAAAAAAGCTCCTGAGAACTACCGTCCCATAAGTCTTATTAGTAACCTAGCTAAAATATTCGAGAAAATAATTAAAGTACGAATTATAAAATATCTAGAAAAATATCAATTTATAGCTGGTAATCAGTACGGTTTCCAGGAGGGTAAATCCACTGAAGACGCTATGACTGAACTGGTTAGAATAGTGACCGATAATTTCCAGAATAATAAAAAAACATTGTCAGTGTATCTGGACTTGGCTAAGGCCTATGATACCATTCCACACAATACCCTTCTGAACAAATTAGAGAGAATAGGTTTCCGTGGACCAGTGTTGAAGCTATTTAAAAGCTATTTGAGTAAAAGAATCCAGACTCTTGGTTCTAGTAAAGTTACACTGTCAGAATATGGCCTTCCACAGGGGACAGTAATCTCGCCGATTTTATTTTTGATCTATATTAATGATCTTTTGAGGATCCAAATGAATGGTTGTCATGCAATCTCCTTTGCTGATGATACAGCCCTAATATTTACAGCATCTAACTGGCGAGAGGTCAGGAGTTTGGCAGAATCTGGTCTGGCCCAAGTTAAGATGTGGCTAGATCACCACACTCTAACTTTAAATATAAGAAAAAGTGTTATCATGATTTTCTCACCATCTGAAAGGTCCATACCTGCAGACATATTTCGTAACGGAATAAAAATTCACTCAGACTGCTGCGTCTATCATTATAACCATATAGTCATAAAACCAAGTCTTACAGGAGGGAGGTGGAGACTGTGCATGTCAATCATTAGAGAGAGTGAGAGAGACCAAGTACTTAGGTGTGATATTAGATTCTCAACTAAAATGGAATACGCACATAAATAAGACTTGTCAAAAATTGAAACATATTATCCACAAGTTTTACAGATTGAACGGTCTGGGAGACTTATCTATTTTGAGATTAATATATTTCGCTTATGCTCAGTCTGTATTTCAGTATGGGATTAGGGTTTGGGGTGGAGCATTGGACACACATTTCAACAAAATTTCCTTGATTCAGAGACATATAATAAAAGCTGCCCTTGGTCGACCCAGACGATACCCCACACATCTTATTTTTACAGAATTCCCAGTCTTAACAGTTAAACAACTTTATGTGAAAAATATTATACTTTATATAATTAAAAACAGAAACCTATTCACACCACAAATCAGAACTTATAATTTTCGAATGCAATCCAATTTCCAAATTAACAGAACTGACCTTACTGTATGCCGGAGACAATTCACATATATAAGCAATAGGTTGATCAATTTAATACCATCTAACCTAATTACAAGTAAGACAACAAAAACTAATATAAAAAAAAGTAGCAGACTGGATCAAATCAATAAACATAGCTCATTTTATACACATATGAAGTACTTTTAACAACTTTTTTCAAATAATTAGGTCCAAGTTCATTTCTTTTTTTCTTTTTCACTTCAATAAATTTGTTAGTGTTGTATTTTATTATTGATACTCGCTGTCAGCACACAAACCTTAGAGGTTTTGCAGGCAGCGCCTATATAATAAGTTTTATTATCAAAGTTTATGTTTATGTACTTATAGAAATTGTTTATATTAATGTGTAAAACTTTGTATTGTCTATTTTGATTTGTATTTTCGATATTATGGCAAATAAATTTGATTTGATTTGATTTGAGTTGTAGCTGATTGCAAATAAAATATTCGGTTTTTTTATGAAAAGTTTTTTTTATATGAAAGTAGCATATCTAAATGACATTAAACTTATACCAAAAGACTAGTAGATTATGCCATTAAGCCTGGGAGGAAGCTCGAACAGAAGTAGATGATCTCCTATGATTCTTGCCCAAATGTTTACTGAAAACTGATGTTGTGGAAGATTAGGATTGATGGCATGAGGATTCTCAGCTGCCCAAATATGTTGGTTGTGGACGTTAACGATAGCTGTTCTTGTAAAGTGTGCCTCGTCGGTAAATAAAACGGTTGTTAAAAAATTTGGGTAAACAAGTTTCACTAAAAACCATCGGCAAATACCAGCACGGGGAATACAGTCTTGTGGCAATAGAGTATGAACTTTCTGGAGGTGGTATGGATGTAATTGTTGCTCTTCTAGTATCCTCCAAATAATAGATTGATTGACATTGAACTGCACTGACAATTCTCTCGTGTTCTTCTCGGGATGTTCATAAATTTCATTAAGAACTTGTTCTTCTAACTCAACAGTCTTAGTAGATCGGGGTCTGCCTGCATAAATGTGCTCTTTGGATATCAAAGAATCTGTTTCAGACAGACGTTGATGAATAGTGACAAAAAACCTTGAACTTGGACATACTCGGTTAGGAAAGTTCTCTTGATACAAACATCTTGCTTTAGTAGGTACTATTACAGTAGTGTCCCATTCCATACATTAAATGCATAATGAATAATGTATGAATAATGAGTATGAATAATGTCTAAAATTACCTGCCATTTTTTAAAAAGTTAACACTTAACACAAAAGCAAAGTGGAAAGGTTACAAATAACTGGTTAATAGATTAAACAAAAAACACAGCGCGGCTACAGTAGGCCTAACTTACAGTTTGTTTTTTGTTCAACAGTGAGTTAAAATATTTCTGAAAATAATTTTCAGCTGATAATTTCTTTTAAATATTTTTTCATTTAAAACAAAATAAATCAGCTGTTTTGGAACAGCTGTTCTTAAAATCAATGTTCTATTTGCAATCAGCTACAACCTATGAGTTATTAGTTCTCTACTCATAAAACAGCAAATTTTGTGGTGTGATGTACTACATAAGAATACTTTTTATCCAACTTTTATTTAAATTTAATTTACACAGCTTACATCATTCTTTTCAGAATTGAATTCTCTACAATTCTTATCGCAAAAAATTATTTGTTTACTGGTCATTAAAGAAAGTTATTGGGCATCAAACGTAGAAGTCTGTGTTTTTCTACTTAGATTTTTTGCATATTTCAACTTTTTTCTCAAAAACTACTCAAACTACAGCTTCCAGACTAGTTTTATTCAATTTCTCAGATATTTTTCCATATGAATCCAGCATAAGTTTTTCAAAAACTAGTCCCTAAACAATTCAGCATCGATGTATGTCACCAGAGGAACTGAATTCCGGGTGAAATGTTTCACCCTGTATAGCTCGCTAATGAATCGTTTATGGATATATGTTTATAGGAACTTTTTTTCTTATTTCTACCTCTACTATCACGTATTAAATTATTTTTCCATAATTATGAATCACTCTGTATAGGCCTTTATTATTTTATTTGAGCTCGATGGGTCTGTCTGTTATGAACTAGGCGCTACGGGCTAGGTTATGTTTATAAAATGCAGTAACTCGAGCATAAGCAGGTAATGGTTTCTGTTTCTCAGCAATATTATTCTTTCTCAGGTAAATATGACGAAAAATACTTTACGTAACTTGTACGGTAACGTATTTACCGCATTCGTATGATAATTCTGCCCTCAACTACGTTTCGGGCAGAAACAATCATACTTATGCGGTAAATTATCGTTACCGGACTTATGACGTGAAGTACTATTTTCAAATAGTTTTGTGTTAGTGTTTATAATGCAATTTTATTTTCACAGATAATTCTTGTGTACTGGCTATCGACAAACTTCATCACACTAGTGCAAACAAGTGTTCTCAAAGTGACGGCAGTTCGAGACTTTTTCGGAATTCCGCGAGTTGTGCCGTTCAAAAACGACTTTCAATTCGCTGTTCCTGGCGTCAAGGCGCCTGAGAAGCAGAGCTTTACTCAGGGCTTGAAGGAATGTAAGTTTTCATCACTAATAATCACATTCAACTCTGTTTTCCATTCTTACATTTTCCCCTATTCTCTATCTAACTTTATAGTTTGTTCATATTGTTGTTATACTGTCAACATGTGTTTGAATTATTTGTTTTACTCACTAAGAATAAGAAATTTAATTTACAAGTTTTTTGTTGAGTATGAGCAATAATGAAAGTATATATCGATTTATTTATAAAATAGAATTATAGTACCTTTTTTGAAATTAATAAAATAAATATCGGGGCACCGAGCTTTGCTCTTTATTTTTATTTATTGATAAACAGAACACAATTCTCTAAAATGATCGTGTTTATATTTCAAAGCTGGCTATATATGTCATCTTATGAATTTCGGGGATGCAATATTTTGATTTTTCACATACTCATTCTCTCACTCACTATTTTACTATCCACAGCTGTTTCAGCCAAGGATGAATTATCCTTTTAATTTCGTTCAGCGAGTTTTCCCAAGGATGAGACCTAGTGCAATCGAATTTTTATATCATAAACCTACTATATTCCAAATTTCGTGAAAATCGTTAGAGCAGTTTTCGAGATCCGTTGAACATAAATAACCAGATTTAAAAATATATAAATACAGAAATTGCTCGCTTAATATAATAGGATATTTAATTAATTTGAAAACCTGAAGATGGTGTGTTGATCACTGAAACTAGCTGTTATAATTTGTATTTTTAATCTATTATTTTATTAATTTGAAAAAGGGTACTGTAATTCTATTTTATAAATGAATATAAGTAGCCCTGAATTCATACATTTGAAGAGTATATATATATAGATATATTTTTTGTATTTTTGTCAATTATTCTTGACTTATTTTGTATTTTTCAGCTTATTCAAATATCGACAAATCGTTTGAAATAGAGGAGAGAAAGCGAATTGATGATCTAATCAAACAACAGAGTCTGCGTGCTAAAACTATGGAAAGTAAATCGGCTTCTACCAAGTAGGAATTTTATTTGTAAGATACTGTATTTGTAAATAATTTCGATGAAATAGTAAAATGAGATTTTGTTGTTAATGCTTTGTTTCTTATTTTGAATATTTCTATCGCCTTTATTTAGGTTGTGTCAATTTTATTGAATACTCTGGTTTTATTAGGTGACGGAGCTCTTTTGTTTCATCTTATTCCGCAGCACTTTTGTAAATAATATTGAAAACTATAACCTCTCCATCTCTGTGGATAGAAACGGAGATATTGGATGAATAGTATAATAATATATTTTGAAAGCATGTTGTTTTCCTTCCATTAAAAGGTTACAGTAAAAACATTAAATTAGGTTTATTGATGGAAATAAAGTAAAATTCGAAAGAAACCACTTAATTGAAATATATGAATTAAAATTTTACTGAAAATAACAAACAACGTGTAACAACAATTCAAAACAATGAACTTAAGTTAACATTAATAATACAAGCTTTTAAGCTTCATCAATGTGATTATTTGTACTAGAAATTATTACCATTAATATATTGTACCAAATTATTAGTGCAAGGCTGTTGAACATATTCAATGCAAAAGCCTCTGTTTCCCATATCGTTAGGTGCTTCAACATTGTTTGAATGGAATGATATGCGGAATGGTTTCACGTTACCTGAAAAAAAAATGAAATAATGATGAGATATCAAGGGAAATATTGGAAAATTATGAAAAATTGAAGAAAGTCAATTGGTTAATATGCTGAAACCTAACTAGGTGAAAGTGATGCCCATATGACGATGAAGATTCATGCTTTCCTCTACTGGTTAAATGTAGCACTTAATAACTTACTATAACTTCAAAGTAGTAATAGACTCAAGATGCACGACCATAGCTTTAGCATCATCAGACTGATAGCAACCCTTGTCGGTTGACGCCTTCACATCAATGTGAAACAATAATTTCAAAAAATATTTTCTTCTTTGAATTATTAATAATTTGTTAGATCTGTATCATGATCTAATACATAACTCCATAATTTCACAAGCATGAAACTTGACAAACAGTTTAAGCTTCTTCTCCAAAGGTTTTCATCCTAACTTAAACCATTGGTAATTACTTGACGTTATAAAGCACTTCTTTCACTTTTATATTAGTACTTTCAATATTGACACATCACAACATCCTTCATCACATCGGCTCCCCCTTGCTCTCATGAATAGCAATTCAAATTCATTGGAAAGCAAAACTATAAAACTCCTTCCAATGAACAGTTTGTGATCAGTTTACGCTTTTAAGAGTATTCTGAACCACTAAGGGCCACATGCATCATCTACGTTTAACGCTAAACCATGTTTACTTTTAGATATGGTTGTATTTACCATAATTTGTTTAATAAGGGGTTTAAACAAACAGCTGATATTAGATGAGTATGAAACACATTATGGTAAATGCAACCATATCTACATGTAAACGTGGTTTAGCGTTAAACGTAGATGGTGCATATGGCTCTTAGTGGTTCAGAATCCTCTTAAAAGCGTAAACTGATAAGAAACTGTCAATTGGAAGAAATTTTATAGTTTTGCAGACATCCTCAGGTGCACCCAAGGGCCGTTTCCACAGTCAAGGCTTAAACTGAATTTAATCAGCTGGTGGATCAAACTCGTAATTAAATACTTTATAACATACAAGACTTGATATGGATTTAATTCAGTTGAGAATGAACTTTCGTTTAAACTGGCAGTGTGCAAACGGCACCAAGTGATGAAATTGAATGAGATGAATGTTGTACTAACTTGTGAGAACAGCTTCGTTGGTAGTGGAATCGACAGACATGGTGCCTCCACAGATGCGGTCGACGCAGCTGCGCGACTGACTCGACGTCACACACGGGATGATGAGGAAGTCTGAGTTGCAGCTGCTTCCCACATTGCTGGGTACCGAGTTTTGGCCCAACGTGTTCGACGTCAATGTGAAAGCGTGGCTGCGGTTGTTCACTCAAAACATAATTCACCAAATTATTACAACATTTCTTATCAAATTCATATAAGTGAAAAGCTCTGCAGTTGTTAGTTTCTTCCAAATCTAATTCAAGTGAAATGGTATTCACTTTTTCTATATTGAGCTACCACAATTCTTCAAATGAAATAAAAATTGTCAAGTGCCCTTTTTATATTTGATTAAAGCACTTGGAAATTATTTCTACGATGTGCACGTGAAAATGGTTATAATAAGTTGAAACATGATGTGCCAATAACATAAAAAAAGGAAAATATGGTATTGCAAGAATGGTATTCAAAAAGTAATTTTGACTTTGCATTTGAAGATTTCACCATATTTTGAGCATCAATTGATTAGTTTTTGTATTGAATACACATCATGATGTCAGGAAATTAGGAAAGAAATAGTTTTAGATTGAAAGCCTATTATTTATTTCCAAGTATTTTAATAAATTCCAAATCAATAAATATATAAACATCTTGAAGTGAAAGTATTTCAGCAGATATTTTCTTATATCATTGGCCACACAGTTCAACCCCTAGACCCTAGCACTCCTGGTGTAAAGGCTAACGTATCGCACACAGCAATTCTTTATTCATTTTATTCTTTATTGATTCATACAATAAGTACATCATCGAAATGATAGGGAGAGAAAAAATTAGTTAACCTTGTGCTATTCCTCACCCAAATTTAGATAAGGTTACACATAGTCCGAAACAGGTTAAGCCTTGTAGTTGTTCACTTCACAAAATTTTCTGCCCATCCTTAATTATTTCCACAAAGTAGATTTTTAAATTTAGATGCTTCAAAACCAAACATAGAAGAAATATTTCACATTATTATTACTAAAATAGGAAATATTCACATATAAGATAAAATAAATTTGCAGGACCAAAAACAAGTTTAATATTCTAATAGCAATAGTCGAATGTATTCAGACAGACTGAGGAAAAATCCCTCCCCGGGTGTTCTAATGGTGCAACGGCACACAGACGTCTAACTTTATGCAATAGGTCTGCTCACTTCTGCGTGCAGACGTTTGATTTTTTCTGGGTATGTCTGCATACGTCAGTGTGTTGCTGTGTGCATTCGCTTCAAGGCCGACATAAATACTTTCTACAACACCAACAAATTATATTTATAGAAGATATATTTCTCAAAAACATGTTAAATTTTAAAATTAATATTTCCAACTATTTAGCTTGTAATGAACTTGAATTAGTTACCTAGATCAGGACAAGCACTGTACTGGATGCTGCAGAAATTTCTCTCAGAGCGAATGCACATGGTGTAGTCCTGGTTGGACAACTGCAGGCCAGAGTTGGGCTCGTAGTTGAACGACTTGATTTGGCCCGAAACGCCACTGTAATACTGCAAACATCCGTCTTCAGCTGGCAACACAAATACAATTTTTCGATTTTCCAAGTGCTTTGTCATGGGAAAACAACTTAAATTATGGGATACTCTAGTATCACAGCATGTATGTTAAAATAATTTTTAAATAATTAATTTTGACTTGACATGGCAATGAATTAACGCTGTTCGATACACTTTTTTTCTTATTTGAATTGGATAATCATTTTCAATATAATTTTTATTTTCAAGATCATTATAAGAGTGAGAAAAAGTGGCAACTGAAATTTTCAAGTGGTCTAATAAGCGAGTTATGGGTTGTTGAAAGTGATAACTCCAGATCATAAACGGTTTCGAACTTTCCATTGGAATTTTTTCTAATACATTCAGTACATCATTGGCTTTGTTCTAATATGCGTTTTTCGTGATTAATGCCAAAATAAACAAGTTATCGAATTTACAAAAAATGTTACTTTTTTATTTATGAACGATATGGGGAATAAAATGTTTTAGTTTGAAAAGATACATTTTTTGAATTTTTAAGAGAAGTTCTGTTAATATAGTAGAAACCGTTTATGATCTGGAAATAAAACGAAATCTGGAAAGTTAGCACTTATTAGAACAAAGCCAATGATGTACTGAATGTATTAAAAAAATTCCAATGGAAAGTTCGAAACCGTTTATGATCTGGAGTTATCACTTTTAACAACCCATAACTCGCTTATTAGACCACTTGAAAATTTCAGTTGCCACTTTTTCTCACTCTTATAATGATTTTTACAATTATATTAAAAAAGATTATCCAATTTAAATAAGAAAAAAGTGTACCGAACTGCCTTAATTCAAGTTATTATAATATAGGCGTTGTCAAACTTCCTGGACGCTTTTCGAGTATTTTGGAGGAAGATACTTTAGTATTTTATATTGATTTGATACACGTATCAATCCTGATACATATTCTCTATAATGCAAATACATATTTTAATGCAGACCAAAACTAGTTCTTACTTATTTGTTATCATTTGCAGTTTTTAAATTAGTAATTATTATTGAAAAATAATTTGAGAGATTGATAGATTGGGTTAAAAAATTATTGTAATCTGTGCTAAGAGTATGCTGTAGCTGATATGGCGAACATAATCTTAGGTAGAGCTAAGGTGAACATACCTTTCATGTTTGAATTGCAAGGAATTTGACTGATTCGCATTTTCCAGTTCCTAGAAAACGAGGCTCCACTAGTGATGATTGTCAACATTACTGGCAATCCCAAGTCACCGGCATCTACGTAAACTAGAACAGAAAATAAGCAAGTGAATAAAAATAATACTTGACAAGAACCGGTACAAAGAAGGTACCGGTACAAGAGAGTATCGCAAAAATAGAAAATATTCTATTGAATGAACGTTTTTTCATTAGCGTGCCTAAGGCTAGGCGCATACCAGTTAGTCAAGACAAGACATGATCAGACACGTTCAGTCACAATACTTCACATAGTTGCTTATGAAGACATGTCTAATTTCATTGTTGCGTCATAAGCAACAATGTGAAGTATTGTGACTAAGCGTGTCTGATCATGTCTTGTCTTGTCTTGACTAACTGATGTTTGCCTAGCCTAATTCGATTGATTGACATCAGACATACAAGATCTTGATATCGATTGCATTTCCTTATAAAACCGATAATGTGAAACTATGAATTCTTAGAAGAAAAAAAACTATAAAGGAATAGACTATTTCATTCATTTAAGTTATATGAGTGAAAACTGCATAGAATCACAGTTAACTTGTTTAGTCAGCATAGTCATAGTGGAAGACAATATTGTATTCAGAGCTCAGTTCCTCGCTAGCGCACATAGCGAACGGACCTCATGTTAAACTTTGTAATGTTTTGTAATGAATAAAATTGTTTTTTAAAAAATAATTTATTTATTGATAAACTTTAACTTTTATTTATACAGCACAAAATCAAATCAATTGTCTTTCCATTTCTCTACTGAATACTATATAAATATGTAGTCAACATTGGTGTCACTTCCTATAAGAGTCTGATTGATGAAACATAATTTGCACAATTTGTATAACTAAGTATGTTATACCTACTGTGACTTCCTGTGTTTTTTCCACATATAGGAGGCACTGGACTGCTACCAGAAACCAGGAACTGGTCACTGTTGCACAGGTGATTCACTTGCTCAGGTCCACTCAACGAGAATTGAATGAAATCTATCCTGTTGAAAGACAACATTATACAGAAAGACTTTAGATTGTACAGATAGTGGATAGGCAAATTAGGAGAACAGATAGTACAGAGAAGATTCACTTTTCCAATATTTCAATTTATATCATTTCCTATTGTAGATGATATCACATTTTTTATCACATTTTTGACACATATAGCCTGCAATTTGAAAAAATAATAGCCTACACACTATGCATTGCAATTGGTGGTAATCTATCGTTACTTAATTTAATGACATACACATTATACGATATTTCTATTAATTTTATTTTCTAGAAAGCATAACATATATTCTGTATAGGTCACTTTCAAATTATTCGTATTTCATAAAAATAAATGATGGCGGAATTAATAGAATGTACTGTAATCAAATTGACTTCATTTTTCATAGAGGAACATATATCTAGGTCCATTGACATTAATGAGCCTCCATGATGATTCGGACGGTTGTAATAAGAGGAGATCTAAATCAACTAGTGGAAAAAATAATCCATACAGATCAACATCAAATTAGTAATTTCGATAATTTGGCATGATTTTACAGTTTTTGAGTGAATCAATTTTTCAGATTTGAAATGATCTTTGAGAAAGTTTCATGAACAAAATCTTCTTATCTATGTATTCTTATGAACTTAAAAAAATATAAAAGTTACCTGTATTGGCATACATCTGGATGAGCCTTTCTGAGCGTAATCTGGCATGATCCAGTCTCATCATTGGGTGCTGGATAATTTTTATTCACAAAATATGAACCGTTGCGGTTTGAAGTTTCTCCGCAAGTCACCATAACTAGAAACAAACAAAATTATATTTATTTATTCATTGTCACTTACATCAAGTTTTTGAGTTTCACTCATATGACTGGTGACGTCAATATTACTAAATCTAAACTATTATATAATTACTATACAGTATTGTCAAATAAAATAATAATAAAAAATGCATGATTATACAATGCCTTAATGTATAGAAAATAATTGTTTATATTGTCTATATATCTATTCTACTAAATTAAAATTCTGAAATGGAGTACACGGTTTTTTCAATTAGAAATTTTCTGACTGCTTTTTTGAAAATTTTTACCGAATTTATGTCTCTAATGGCTGCTGGTAGTTTATAGTAAAATCTCATTCCGGCGTAAAAGGGAGTTTTTTCCATGAATGTGCGCCTATGAATTGGGTAGGCAATCAGGTTTCTATGACGCGTATTGTACTCATGGTTATTTGTGCACAAGTGAAATTGATGAATGTTTAGTTTAACAAAAACTAGCAATTGATATAAGTATATAGAAGGCAGTGTAAGAATGTCAAGGTCTTTAAAATACATTTTACAAGAGTCTCTTGCTCGTAATCCACAAATCACTCTTAATATTTTCTTCTGAATAATAAAGATTTTGTGGCTATCAACTGAATTCCCCCAAATAATTGTCCCATAGCTCAAGTGGGAATAGGCATAAGCATAATTAACTGCCAAAAGTGTGTTTTTGTCAAGAGAATAGAATATCATTCCAGTGTTGTATATGAGACTATTTTTTATCTGCTATCTGGAATATATAATATTATCTCTAATAATAGTAACAGAAAAATAAATTCTGAAGATTAAATGTATAGGTACAGAATTTTACACACAAACAGCCTGAAATTCACTCAGAAATGTTTACCTCTGGACTGTTTATTTTAAATTAAGCTTAAAAACAGGTAAGGGTGAATGCTTGATGTTCTCACCTAGATTTTATCTATTGTCTATGAATAAATAAAAAAGGTACCGTACTTATTGAGAACAATGATTGTATGTTTTAGTCAAAAATCCTGTCAACTGAACATAGGCTATCTACATCATAGGCGATTGATTGAAAGTGCATCCTATTTCCACGATTAAATTTTCACAAGACACTGGAAAAAATCAATACCTTAATGAATGAAGAAAAGATGAAATTAAAAAAAAGTATTTTTGTTTTTTTATCATTATCATCAAACAAATTCATCACATCAACAAAACATTTCTTGACAAATTATCATACACACTATAACCATAGAGAAACGATAGCATAGTAAATATCCCATGGTATAGGGCGTTTATGTCGCAAGTTTTACTGTTATTCCAAGCCGATAGTTCACATAGTTCTTTCCTATGCAGCTGTGTGACGCTGGTAGTCTCTCAAATTGTGCCGTTCATACACTATCACCCCAACAAAACAGTAAAAATTGACAATAATCGACAGTAATCGGCTTGAGATAACAGTAAAAGTTGTGACATAAATTCCCTATGCCATGGGATATCTACTCACGCTATTGTTTCTCTATGCTATAACTTACTCTTATCACTTTTTGAAAATTAGACTAAAAACTCATAGTATATGAAAGATGAAGTCAAATTATTGATTTACTTTATTCCTTCATTCATGCAAATAACTATTCAAATTCTAGAAACCTATAGCTCTAATATTGCAAATGTTACTCACACAAACGCATACTTTGCGAATAGTAGACTACTAAAATCAAAACTCCTCACCAGGAGCACAAAAATGAGAATATACACTACTCTGATAAGACCAATTGTCACATACGGCAGCGAAGCATGGACAATTCTGCAAGAAGAAAGCAAAGCTCTGATGGTCTTCGAGAGGAAGATAGTGAGGAGGATATATGGCCCAGTGTATGAGAATGGTGCGTGGAGACTGAGGAAGAACCGAGAAATAGAAACAATTCTGCAAGGCAAGAATATTCTTCGTTTCATCAAGGCTAGAAGGATAAGCTGGTTGGGACACGTGACTAGAATGACTGAGAATAGGATGCAAAAAGTCATGTTAAATGAAAATTTAGATGCAGTTAGAAGAAGAGGAAGGCCAAGAGTGCGATGGAAGCAGGATGTAGAGAGGGACCTGAGAGCGTTGGGTGTCAGGGGCTGGAGAAGGAAGGCGGAAGACAGAGATAGTTGGAGGATGATTGTGGAGGAGGCCAAAGCCCACATCGGGCTGTAGCACAAGGATAAGTAAGTAAGTACTCACACAAACAGCAAACACCGAAATTATTGGCGCAAATTCCACTTGGAATGCCTCCACTGGCCTTGCATTCGTACTGAGACATGCAGGTACCATTGTCCCCAGTCAGCGCCTTGCAGTCCTGGTTCGGGAATTGCACCACAGTGAAGAAAGGCAAAACTGAAAAAAAACATTCATTCATCCTTGTATCTTAATCATTATTTGTTGATGATCCAATCAAAGTAATCCAATGTAACCAATGAATCAATCAAAGTAATAATGTAATTGAACATAATCTAATTAATATAAATCGTAAGAAGGAAAGATCTCCTTCTAATGTAGGTAATTTGGAAAGTTTTATATTAGTTTAGGAAAGTGTAGGCACTTTTCTTATTTGTGCTTTTTTATTTCATGTTATGTTCATTTGTGAAATAAATACATTGATTGCGTTAAAATGAGTAATTATTATTGACGAGCTAATTATTGATTGAATGTTGAGAAGAACATATACCTCCACAGTGAAGTACCTAGAAGTTCAGGTCAAACCTAATGACAACGAAAATAATTGATTTTTTTTATTTTGTTTGAAAAAATTGTTTCATGAAGTGAATAGATAATTTTATTTGACGTGATTTGATTGAGAGCTAGCTGATGCTGTCTGATTCCAGTGGCATCGATTTATGGGATTAATTCCATATTAGGTATCTCTTATTATAAATTTATAATAATAATATATAACTATGATAAATCATTGTATCGATAACACTATATAATTGTGATAAATAATAACAGAAGTGTAAAACAGTGTTGAAAAAGGACTTGGCGTCCGAAAGCGCTCCACAAATGTGAGTAGAAGCTAATAGCTTTAATCATAAAAATCAGACTGCTATGTCGTAGTTTAAGTATTGAAAGTGTTTATAAAATTGTATTTTACATTTTATCAAATGAGTAGCCTCTAGTTGGTGTTGTTTTTTATTTGCATGCATAAGCACAGAAATCGCACTTTCAATAATTTGATGGGCATCCAAGATTGAATGGAGGAGTTTTTTATGAACACTTCTTCACATACAAGCGGGTCTACTGAAAGATAGGAAAATCAAGTTTTTTCAACCAGCATCTGCACCAATATAGTCCAGTCCATATAGACATAAAAAAGGGGGTGTGCTTGCAATTTATATTGAAGTTCTGATTTTTTAATATATTATTTGGGTACATAGGAGAAGTCCGGAACCAATTTCTTCATGCAAAATTTCCTTGTGCTAGATACAGGGTGGCCCAAAAACCTCGTATAATCTTATGAACTTATGTCATTGTGCGAAATATCAATGTGAAGACTATGTAGTTGGTGATGATGGTTGAAGCTGAAAATTAGTTTTGTGTTTTTCACAATACAAGGAGCATTGTTGTCAGGTATACCTGGAAATCTATATGAGATAGAGCGCTCTACCTGATCTCAGATTGTAGAGCACAAAAATATGCCCAGAGGGATTTTGAATTATCATTATACATCTAAATGGTAACAATCGGAAGATATTGTTGATCAAAATCTAAAATTGATCAAAAATTGTTTTTCTCTTCAAATTTCACTCATTTTTGAAAAATCATAACTCAGTACTCATTGGAGATAGAGAGTTTTGAATGATCTCATTTGATTCAGAATTTCATATTCCAGAAAAAAGGCGAGAGCAAATTTTTCTGTCCGATTACGAGATTTGGCAGAAATAGCTGAAAACTGGAAAATGAGCCGAAAATACGAGGTTTTTGGGCCACCCTGTATCTAGCACAAGGTAATTTTGCATGAAGAAATTGGTTCTGGACTTCTCTTATTTACCCAAATAATATATTTAAAAATCAGAGCTACAATATAAATTGCATGCACCAATGTATATAGTGACTGGACTAATACCCATTCTCATTGATATGTACCTAGAGCGTTGCTTGTTCATAATACTGTACAAATATTCGGTGGAAGTTTGTTGATACGTTGAATTATAAGCTGTTTATGTGGTATAGAAAAAATCAATTGAAGCATGAACAAAACAAACTTAAAAACGAGGAACTAATACCGTACAGTATTATGAGTAAATTTTTTGATCTGAAATATGTGTTGAAAAACTTGATACAAGTCGATCCTTGAATAAGTTATACTCACATCTGCGTTCTCTCATTCTTGACCTTATGTGATTCGAGCCAGATTCTTGTGCTTTCACATCCTTAGTCAGTAATGATAGGCACAATATTAGTAGAGCTGATGCCATTAAAACTTTGTCATGAGTCATGGTAAAGTCTATTGTTGAAAACTGAAAATAAAAAGAAAGTTATTGATAATTATTATAAAAGTAAAATCCAAAATAAATGCTGCGAATTATTCATTAATTAGCATTTCAATAAATGCAATTTCTCTTCAATTTCAATCTGAAGAATGTTATTGTTACACATCAGGTTCAATTTTCATTTACAAAAACTATTATATATATTATTCATTAATGTTTACAATAGTTATTGACTCGTGCTCGTAATAATTTCCGCTTATGTTTTGTAACGTAATTAACAATATTTCAATTGAAATTATTATGTATGTGGAAAAATGAATAGATAACAGAATGAATAGGAAACTCACCTTTTTACGTGTGACTCGGTAGTAGAGATGTTGACGTGCCTCTCATCAATGAACAAATAACAAAAGATGAATGAGGTTGTAAATAGGTGACAGTTATGCTATATAGCGGTCACGGTAGATGGACCATAGATGTGTCTTCTCCCAACCCACATGCAAATATCATTATAATTATGATGAGTACGTTCACACAAACAGTAGACTGTACAACAAGGATCGTCCATTTGGTGTCACTGATTCAGCTAGAGCACTTTCCTAAACAAATCTATAGACCTGAGACACGTGTATTGACTTGGGATGTGATACTTCTCCCAAGGAGTAAAGGTTCATTTGACCTCAAATGGTTTCAAATAGTTTGAGGTCAAATAGACCTCGAAATATAATCTTTCACATTGATCTCGACTAGAATACTCATCACTGTTAAGCAATTTCAGTATGCAACTAATATTATTTTATGCATCACTCTACCTAAAGTTTACAATAAATGCCAAGATATAGCTTAGTTTTCAATTTATATTTTGTTTGAACATAACATCTTATGAAAGTTGAAGATCTAGATTTCACCTGTTATTTGCTATATCATATAGAATTAATAACCATAGATACATAGAATACATGAAGTAGTCAATCAGAATTAGCAACCAAATACTTAAAATACCTTGCCCAAAATGATAAAATACGTGGTGAAATACTAAAAAACACAGCAAAAGCCATGAAATTGGGTAGAATGAATATTATTTCCAATTGATTAATTCTAGTTCTTAAAAATAAATTTTAATAATAAGTTAAATTATTAAACTTGACCAATTTTTCAAGAGCATCGGTGTTCTTTTCATTTTTATATACCGGTTCTTTACATTTTCATATAAATTTACTGTGAAAACACTTTACTTATATGGGCTACTTTTGTATAAATTAATAAAAACAATATTAAAGATTTAAAAGTTTTTCATAATAAAGGGTACTACAAGTTTTATAATATTGTTTTTATTAAATTTACTGTGGTATATTATGTCGATAATCAAAATGAAGTCCAGCAGTATAATTTTTTTCCAATTTCTGATCAATAATAATATATAAGTTTGTCTGATTAATAATAATAATCGAGAGTATGGCTTTTATTAGTGGAAAGTCTCTAATGGAGTTTATTCCACCTCACCTGAGTAGGCTATAATAATTTGAGCCGTCGTCAATGGCCTCACTACTGTTATTATTTTATATCAGCCGGGACCGGCAGTTAAACGTTCCCATTCCCATCCAATAATACGGGGGTAATCTGGCTTAAAACTTTTGTCTATATCCGGGTTTGAACTCGGGACCTCTAGGCTGCCAAGCAAGCACTATATCCACTATCACTCCATTTCACGGTACAGTATCACCGATTGATACCGGTACGTTTTTCAATCCAGTTCATCTCCGATTGGATTTAGTAACTTATTTGGTTACTACAAGCACACAGAAATTAGAAGAATGAGATGTATAATAGAAATATTGGATTTTTGTTAAGCTTAATTCCTCCTTCAATATACCAAGGGCCGGTTTTCGAGCTCGGGATTTAGCTAAGTTCTAGATTTTAAACAGCTGGAGTCTGAAAATTGGCTGTACGAAACGGGGCGTAGTCGTAGTCCACGTTTAAATTAAATTTCGAAAAATTAGAAAATTGAACACAAAATAAAATAAAGAGAAAATAGTGTAAAGTTTCAGATATTTTGAATTATTTAGGAATGTTTCATTTCGTCAAGGAAAAACGTTACCAATTATAGAAATGAGAAAATGAATATTATCATAAAAATTACGACTACGCCCCATTTCGGAAAGCCAATTTTCTGACTCCAGCTGTTTAAAGTCCAGGTCCCGGTTGCATAAAAGCCGGTTAAATTTTAATCGTGATTAATCCCATGAGATCCAATCAGAGAAGCCGTCTTATTAGAAAGGCCTTCTCTGATTGGTTCTCGTGAAATTAATCACGGTTAAAATTTAACCGGCTTTAGTGCAACCGGGCCTAGAACTTAGCTAAATCCCGAGCTCGGAAACCGGCCCTAAATATTATAATAATATGTTCCTCAAGAAACAAGTGATATGCTTGTGTTTTGCACTCTGAAATCCAATTACTTTCCCTTATATTTTGTTTAGTTCTGCTCATGAATTCATCACTTTCTCACCAGGTGAAATAATGGACAAACGCCACAAGTGTCGACCCGTTGAAGGTAGAGCTAACAATGGCTCTAATTGCTCTAGCGTGCTGCTCAATCCTGCCGGAACTAATTGCTCAGTCGCATGCAAACCCAAAAATATGAAATCATATTTCATTTCTCTGTGTCAACTATATTAGTCGGTGGAATGTCGGAAGTAGATGTGTAATCATGATAGCAAAGTTATTATACAAAAAAAACTAGAATTATACGCGCTGATTTATTAATTACTTTAAAGCTAATTACCTATGTATGGTACCTCGTATTAAATTCTAATGCATTTTACTCAAACCTATAAATAACTTATGATAGTTTTATTAGTTCGAATAAAATATAGAATCATATTATGAACAAAATAGGCTATCTCTTTCAAGACAAATTCATGAAAGTGGACTTCATTCTCAAAACACCACTGAATTATCATTATTCTCCATTCAATTCAGGTTCATTTGAGAATCACTGATCTTAATAGATAATATTTTTCTTTGAAATTGTTATTCCTCCGAATGTTGTTGAGCTAAATAAATTATTAGCTTTTGTAAAATATTATCCAGTACAAGAAAAACGTAACACGATTATTATTATATAAATTTGTAATTGTATGAAATACTTTGCCTTTGTTGATAACCTAGTTGTTAATCATTAATGCTAATAATAGCATTACAATTCTAATAGTAGACTACAATTTAAAAGTGCCAATTTTATCCTGAGGCTAATCAACAAGTCCTTCCTCATTCAATTAGAAATTGGTCATCAATTCTAAGTTTTTCATTGCACATTTCCTGTCTTCGTGGAGATTTTTCTTGACGAATTTCTGATAACATATTTTCAAACGTAATTGGCATCACCAGCAATTTCTTTTCAACATGATTATTCTGTTATTATGAAAACTTATTCAACAAATTAAAATAGGAATATGCTCCTCGGATAACCTGAAAATTTAATATATTTACAAAGTAATAATTTCCAGTAGATATCATTGTCACAAAACCAATAATAATATTTTTCACATTCAACATTATATATTTTATCTGTTTCTTGTCCACTCGATTAATACATATATTTTTTTTAATGTTCATTCAATTTGAGTATCAAAGACAACGAAAATTATTATTATTATTATTATTATTTACAAAATCATTTTCAAGATTGCCATTATTAATTTAATTATTTGCAAAAATGTATTCATAATTATATACTTCCTGCAATTTAAAAGGAAAGGTAGACCAAGCAAGTTCGAAAAAAAGGAATTTGGATTTTGTGGATAAATCTGAATAGTACTCAAAGTCGATAAAAATCTTACAAGTCGGAAATTAGGATCACATCAAATTCATAAGAGTAACCATGACCAATCTGTATAGTGTTCAATGTATCAACACTACAGATTGGTCATTGGTGAGCAAAAAATAAATAGGTACTATCTGTTTATGTAAATCTTAAATTATGTATATCAACAGAAAAGAATATCATGTTAATGTTGTACTTATAAGATTCTTGATAAGGAAAATGTTATCTTCAGATTTAAAATATCTTCAAATATAACAGATTTTGACACAATTTGAAAACAAATGAAAAAATAAGAGACTATGAAGAAAACTCACCTCAGTCATGTTGTTTCTGTTGAGTGTAAATATGTTTAGAAGGCCGACTTTTGGTAATTTGTTGCTCCTTAGCATGAGGATTTGTAGCGCTCTGATGAACCACCTTGGTTTTCCGATCCATCTACTGTCATATAAAGCCATTTTTAGCTGTTCTCCCTGTTGAAAAATAGTAATGAATAATGTTCTTGCTATCAAACTTCTTCAAAGTTCATAATTGAGATGACATATTATGTAATAGTAATAAATTCATTCAATCGCAGCAATTCAAAACATATATTTAATTTGTAATTTGACCGAACGCAGTGAGGTCTATGTTTTAAATCGGATTTTCTTTCGTCTGTATGTATGTAACGCATTTACGGCCAAACGCGTTGATAGAATTCTATGAGATTTGGCAGGAATATTCCTTTTTTAACTGCGCGTCGATGTATACACAAGGTTTTTTGAAATTTTTTATTATAAGGATAATATTAAAGGAAAAGGAATTTCCTCCATACTCCAATATCACTATAATTATTATATCATCCACTCTGAAGATAGGATTAATCAGAATATAGAATTATTCATAATCAATCAGCTGACAAGTGTATATTATTCATTGCATGCATTTACACAGATGACTGGAGAAGCAATACTGCGTGAGGTCTACTGTTCACAGAACTACGAGTACTTGATGATTGTTCTAAGTGTGAGGCCATCGTTAGTACAGTCATAAATGTGGAATAAAAAGTATATTTTATTAAATAATTTTTTCAAGAATTAGTTTTAGTGACAGTCATCTTAGTATTAGTTAATAAGTCCAGGACTATAATAGCTGTTAGTGTTCAGTATTCTCTGGAATCATGATGGGACAAAGAAAAATGACAATATAATCAATTTAACTCAAGTAGAGTGAATCAAATAATCTTTGAGATAAATTCTAACAAGATGATAATCTACTATTACGATTTTAATAATGATAATGACTCTTACCTCATTCTGTAATAATTGTCCATTCTGACTGAAAAAATATTCCACAATTACAATTGTAATTGTCATAAAGCCGTATTTTATTTTGTTGATTAATTCACCTTTCTGCAAAGAAATAGTTTTGAGTGAAATGTGTATCTTCTTCACCTCTTTCAAAAAGTTTCAACAAGATTGAATGTACAAAGTTAAAGTGAAAATAAATCAATTTTGATACTATAATAAAGGAAAGAACTGGCTTCATACACGTACGGGATAGGACAATTATTATGTCTGACGCATCATCACGTCTCAACTACTGGACTGATTAACATGAAATTTTTATATAGATTCTTAATTAACGTAGGATAATTATAGGCCTATTTTCAATTATTCAAGATTTGATTACATCGTTTTAAAATAGACCATTGCGGAGCACGGGTTACATGCTAGTATATAATAACTATATAAAAGTCTACTACCACTTTTAATAATAAATAATAAGAGTAATAACATAAAATTAAATAATAATAATAGTGAATTGCTTATTAATTTTTTTATTTATTACTGCCTACTCAATCGTGAATGTGACTTGATGCAGTCGTCTGCAGACACTTGCGAATGTTCCTATTATAGGGCATTGCTCAGACTAAATATATAATAAATACTATAATATAAATATACACTTGAAAATGGATTAATGTCCCAAACATGTTGTGACAAAATAATTTAAAAGGGTACTGAGATTTATATTTTATTTATAAATAAATAATAATTATGTTAGTGAGTACATTTTTTAATTGGAATATTGATACTCACCAAAAATATAGATATTCCAAACACAATCTGTAAGCACATGTAACAGTTTACATAGAATATTCGGAAATTCGATCCGTAATTCAATTGTTCCACTTTCCTGAATCAAGAAAATGAGATTGGAGTTACTTAAAAATATAGAATTTCGGATAATATGATTGCTAGAGACATAGGGCTTTTGGTGTAGCATCCAGACTCTTGTTCTACAATATTGAATTGTGTGCTAAAAATGTAGATTTTATGCCAGAGTTTTGCTTTTTTGCTTTACTACTGTAAAATATGTATAAGTACGAGTAGACTCAATATAAGTTAACACAATATTACCATAATAACAAATTATACCATTTTTAAATTATTACCATTATAACACTTGAATGACGACCCCACTAAGTGGGGTTTCACACCAAAGCTGGGCCGAGCTGAGCGGAATCCGCGTGCGCGCTAACTATGCAGGATATAATCAGGAGCATTCAAATCAACGCCGGGCCGAGCCTAGCGGTGCTGGGCCGAGCCGAGTGGATTTGTGCAGTCGGCTTGACGCCCAACTCGAGCGTTTTCGGCCAAGAGGATTCTGCCTTCTTTCAGTTTAGTTCGATCTTCCCACGTAGTGAGTTCTCACTACAAGGCTAGAAAACCTACTGAGTGAATCGGTTTCAGTGCGAACGCAGGCAGATTCCGCTCGGTCGATCCGCCTCCGGCCGATTCCGCTCGGCACGGCCCGGCCCGGCCCAGCTTTGGTGTGAAATGGGCCTAATAATAGCTTCTACTCACATTTTAATACTTAGAACAAAAAAAAAAATTGTCATAGCAACTGCTATCACAAGTAGTAATATTAATTACGTGTATGTTACAGACAGGCAGACAGACGTTAACAGAAGCGAGTTAATATAGAACTTAAATAAATGTTGTTTATTATTCAGCTGAAATCATGTGTCGCCGCATAAAGTCTGTCTGTCTGACAACTGCCAAATAATAGCATCAGCTTCTTAAATGAATGAAAAATAATAACAGAAATAGCATGCAAATAATTTCAGCTGACTGATAAATAATGATAAATTAAAACTATTTTTTTTCATATGCACTTTCAATGTTATTTTTATATCCTAAAAAAGGACGAAGGAGTGAATCAATTTTGTTGTCCAACGAACTTGACCTGTAATAAGGTTCGAAGAAATCGGGTTTAAAATTTGAAGCTGATTGACCAATTCTTTCTAAAGTTCTTGTCGAACATACAAACAGACAGAAAACTACTTTGGGCTCTAGTAAGTCGCTATCGCGTTCGCTAACGCTCGTTCAATTAGCAAAATCAATACGAAATCCAGTAACAATATATTTCATTTAATTAACACAAAACTTAACTCACCTAAATATTTTTATATGATGTATAACAAGATTCCTGGTCGCTAAACGCAGCTTATTTTCCATTGTTTTCCTTGCTAAAGCTGGAGCATCTTCATATTTTTCCGACTTCAAAATTTGCTCAAAACACTCATCGACCTCCTCAACATTCAGTTGAAACAATTTCATATCACCAATTAAAATATTTATCGAGAGTGATTGTAATGCATGTATATTAGTCGTTACCGCCATAGTATAGTAAATGCCGAATAGTTCTATTGAAGTTAAAACAAGATTTTCAACAAATTCGGGGATAAAAGAAGGAACATTGAAATATGAATGCAAAGAGAAAGGCCGAGAAAGATTTTCCGCTGATTTTAACTGAAGAAGATAAAAAATGAAACCGGATAATGGTATTAACGAAAAACTTGTGAAAAAGAATAGCATGACATAAATGAGGTAAAGAGTATTTTTAGAAACATCCTCTGTAATATTCTTAACAAGATTTATTTTGTCTTGTAGAAAATCTGAGTCCAAATCAATTGTTTCCAATTTAAATTTCGATTTGGTCAGATTTACAACACTTTCAAATCTCTCTGACATTAAAAATACGTCTATTGATGCAAAAAGAACACCTATTGAGAATATAAAATTGTCTAGAACAGATACTCGATAGTTGAAATTCCATGTTTGAAAGTTTCCATACATTCTCATGGCCGGTGCAAGTGTCATCAAAACCATGAATGAAAATAGAAGATTGCCACGCATGGAAACTGATTCACGTGGATAGTATTGAAGGAAAGCTAGATGTTTTAGTAGACCATTAATTATTTTATCCAATTTTTTGTAGCTCTGAAACAGAAAAATAATATTCATTTCAATAAACTGGTTTATTAAAAAAAAACTACGTTTCGGATGTTCAATCCATTTTCATGATTTCTTGGGGTTTTTTTTAATGTACAATGAGATTATTTTTCAACTAACAAATTAAGTAGCTCTAATAAAATATGTTATTAGAAAATATTTCTGTTCATTCAGAATTTAGTTGTATTGAAAGTAATTTCTGAAACCGTTAATTTTTAATGTAGTAAGATACATAATAACAAAAAAAGTTTAATAAAGTTCTAACTGTGATCCTTGAAATTTTCAACCCTACAATTCATGATTGTTAATCTTGAAAAATAAGTTTTCCAATTTGGTAATACTTCTAACAATATTAGGAAAAATAATTCAATAAAAAGTCAAGTAATATTTTGAAAATTAAAAACACTTCACTTACATGGGCTACTTGAACAAATTAATGAAAACAATATAAAAATTTTGTAGTACCCTTTATTTTTTTTAACTTCAAAATAGTTCAACGACTAGTTTCGACCCTAACTTAGGTCATTTTCAAGTTGAAATTTTAAAGTTTTCATTAATTATTTTGAAAATGTATGCAAAATCAAAAATTTGGTTGTTAATGAACATAGCATGCATCCTGCAGTAGAACAAAGAATGTTGGTTCCAATCAGACGCATCATGCAGTCAGATTGAGCAATGAATCAAATAACAACAATCGACTTCTGATACAAATCATAAAATTATATTAAAATTACATCATGTTGTATAATAATACTCTAACTAACTCTCACTCACAACAATCTACTTTCCGTGATAAGAAATGAAACAATTTTTATTTCCGTTCAAGCAGAGTGCAATGTTACATTTTCAGCATATTGTCTTGATTTTTTCTCAGTGTGCGGGGGCCAATGGTCGAAGCAACCCATCTCCTGGTGGGTGGTTTTGAACTTGTCGTCTACATAAACAATCAACAATTTCATCACTTCTTGGCCTCCTCCGTGTTTGTTGGTTTCTTTGTCCAAGTTCGCACATAGTAATAATGGCTAGTTCAGTTCAAAAATCAACCAGTTTCATTTCTCCTTTTCTTGTCCCATTTTTCATTTCAAGGACTTTCCTGTACAAGAGCTAGATATTTATCACTGCCAGATCAACAAAGTGGTAAAAAAGACTGAAATACCACTTTTTGTTCTCATCAAGATATGATACCGATCTAATAGGGAATCAAGTTGATCAACCCCACCCATATGTTTATTATATTTAATGATCACACTTGGGCAAGGTACAGGTACACGCTTTCTCTCCTTCCTGTCATATCTAGACACTTCAATCATTGGAAGCGATCCTTTGTATGTTGATAGTAGAGTTACCGTTTTGTTATCCTTCCAAATAGTGACTATGAGATGTCATGTATCTACAGATGCAACGAATTTTCAACAAATCCCCTATTTTGTTTTGTCATTTTAACTTCTTAATAAAGACTTGAGTTTGGAAGTCGATTTCTTCTCACTTTTCAAAGGGATAAAATTCCTCTCCCAAGAAGAAAAACTTGTAGGTGAGCCGAGTTGGGATAATGATCAAAGTATAGGCCTACTTTGTGATTCAAGTTGTCTGGCATCGTACAAGCAAGTCACATAACAACATTACTGCTTGCTCCTGAGTCCTTCTCTCCTGGTTTCAGAATACTGTCTCGTTCAGATCCTGTATAAATTTAAAAATCATATGCAAAGCTAGAAACTCCACAGATTAAAAAAAGTATATAGCCATATTTATTAGGCTTTGAAGGCATGTGAACTTTGAGGTGATGGCTTTAGGTTTGGCTTTTGTAGCACAGATTTGTTCATCCACACTAAGACATTCCTCCATTGGCACAGACAGAAATCTTCTCTTCGGGAAATCAATGACTGGACGAATTTTGTCAAGTTAATCATAGTTTGGATGATTTTTGCCTCCATACGCCCATTATCATTGAAATGCAGGAACTGTCGTACTTTTTCAAAACGATTACATATCATGGTATTTGAAATAATTTGATTGCCAATATCTAGATTCCAGTAGTGACGAAAATTTTTGCAGGTGACTACTGAAGAAAGAATGAGGATGATACCAAAGTATTGCAAGACTTCTGAAGAGTATCTTAATCTTACTGACATCAATACTGGACTGGTAATTAATTTGTAATCTTAATTTGTAATACGTTTGACTGGATCGCGTGTTGCGCCCTCACAAAGTGACAAAGCCTATTGTATAATATTATGTACTTATTGGTCAATAAATATTATTATTATTCTTTGGATGTGATATCGATTAGCTTTTCTGGATCGGATTCAGCACTATATATATCACAGTTTGCTCCAAAATATGTTGAATAAGTTCTCCCTTGAAGAAGTAGGAGAAGAAGCTAAATGGACTATCGAAGTCTAATACTTCTTGTGGAAGAGTGGTATCACATCTGAAATCTATGCATTCCTCATCACGAATACAGGAGCCTTTCTTCCAAGTCATACTTTTTATTCCTTCTGAAATAATAAGTATGTTTGCTTCGTTTGGAGCTTGTTTGATTGACAATTGCTGGCTTTGTGATGGAACGGTGGCTGACCGATCTTCTCTTACCATTTGAAGGTCCAGGCTGAGTAATCATACTTGCTAGAGATTCTAGTGCTGAAATATCGACTCCAGTTTTATTACTAAACTCTTCTCTGCATTCCTTTGAAGTTCATACTGCTCCAAAAGTAATTGAAGTTCTTCATCAGGATCCAAATGTGTATTATTTTTTATTGCGGATTCATCAATTTGTAAAGTGTCATTGGGTAGTATAAGATCAATTTTTGAATCATCAGTATAGTTTCTGCATCATCACTGTTAAGTCCATCAGAATCACTAAGAGCAATAATATCTCATTGAGAGCTCTGTGTGTATTATCATAGAAAAACAATAGCATGAGTAGATATCCCATGGTATAGGGCGTTTATGTCGCAACTTTTACTGTTATCTCAAGCCGATTACTGTCGATTTTTACTGTTTGGACCGGGTAAGAGTGTATGGACGGCACAATATGAGAGACTTCCAGCGTCATAAAGCTTCACGGAAAAGAACTACGTGGACTATAGGCTTGAGATAACAGTAAAACTTGCGACATAAACGCCCTATACCATGGGATATCTACTTATGCTATTGTTTCTCTATGGTATTATATCCATCCAGAAAGTAAGCCTTATCCATGGTGCCCTAAAACGGATAAAAAATATTCTCACTCCTGTACCAGTAGGCAATTTCATAGGTTAGGAAGGTGGGTTATACTCGTGCATGATGTGACTGATCGGACACAGTACTATTTGAACGAGCGCTAGTGAGTCCCCTTAGCACATGAGTTAGGAATGAGAAATTTCCAAAATGTTCTCCTCCTAACTAGTTTCAACAAGACTGCAAAGTCCAAAATTTTCTTTAAAACATTTCCTCCAAATTCCATTATCAATTGGTCTATTGTTGCAAGAATGGAGATTTCACACTCAACACTAAAGCTGTTGCAAAAGGTGCAGGGAAATTCGTGAAAGCGTGGAATTATACATCAAATTGAAGATAATTTAATGCCTTATAAGCTCATAATCAGCATGGATTTTTCCCGTCGATTTTTAAAAAGTTATAAGAGCAAAAATAAAAAAAATTGGTGGCAAACGTGTATTTTTCAAAAATGTCACACCTTCAAGAGCGGATATTTCGAAAACTAGTGGAGATATAAAAAAAGTTGTAGAATGAATATTGTAGGAAATTATGTAAGCTTCAATTTGTTATAAGACAGTCAAGTCCTTAGGATACATAGTTTTTGAGTTTTATGCGAGAAATCGAAAAATGGTACCTTTAAACCACCTCCACCCCCTTAGCACAGGGGGTAGGGGTGGAGAATTTTGATATATTTACCTCCTTACTACCCTAAACAGAACTGCGGGGTCAAAAATTGTCTTCCCAACTTTTCCCTCTATACCCTTTTCTTGATTGGACTAAGCGATAAAAATATTTTTCATTTAAAATAGGTCCATAATGAAACCTAGTATCTAATTATTCTTTTAATAGAAATATTTAGCTGTTTCCATAGTTTTCACCAGCTCTGTATAATTTAAATTTACGTGTTTCAAAGATTACAATACAAAATTCTTGAGCGAGTTTTCCAACCAAGGGGTCACTAGTTAATGACTTAGTAACTATAAAAACGTATTTGCAGCATTGACCCTTACCTTAATGTACAGAGGAAATAATATTAAATACAAGATTTTTTTCAAATCATTTGCATTTGAAAAAAACAATTCCACACAAAACAACAAATGAGGTAAACCATAACATGACGTTCTTTATCGAGACACAGCTGATACCAAATACCTTAAAGACCTAAAGATACCTCTTTAAGGTCTTTGGTTGATACAATACACGATGTACCGACGCATATGCCTTCTATAGTGAGGTACACGTTATAATGGCAGTGGATAAAGATAGAAGAATAGCGATGCCGATTCTCTGAATTAATTATATTTCTACACTGTCAAAAACATAATGGGCATCGTTGTGGACCTAGAAAAGGATAGTACCACCGGCTTTGTCAAATGATAGACAAGGATAGCAAAACCAAAGTTGATCAAATACTGTCATTATAGCGTGGACCTCACTATAGATAGCCTAGCCTAGACTGATGTATGAATGCATGAAATAGCCAAAAAGACACAACAGCCGACAGAGGCTTCAATTTAAAATCAATGTGCACGCGCAATCGGACACATGCATCATGCCTTGAAGAAAAAATGAATTTCTGTTCAAACATTTCTTATTTTCTCAATTTGCTTTAAAACTGCGACGCTTTTAACAGCGAGCCCCATTCTGTATAATAGTGTCGATAGTTCACTAAAGTTTAGTGGTAACTTCAAGTAGAATTGAATTTATGTGGTAGTTTTTTAAACTAAAGAAACCCCACCTCTTCCAATGAATCCATTGCGTAGACAGAAGTTAGTCAAATTTTTAAAGTTCTTCTCCAGACTTTCTAATGTTTTACTATCAATTTCTCTTCAAATCTTAAATCTACTATGGAATTTTAAATGATAGACAGATTTCATGCAGTTTTAAAAAACCAATCGTCTTGGTAAAAACTTCTCCCTGTAAATAAGGAATCCTACTGCGAAATGAAACATCCGTCTAATATCATTTCGCATACAGAGATCGTTCAGCACTATACCGTATTAAATATTCATAACTATCCACTACAGGAATAGGAATAAAAACATCATTTTGAACCCTCTCATTTTCCTAAGAGATTATTATCATTATAATATGAAGGAGAACCAATAATTATCGGTTAGCTTTGAAGGTAATAGTTTCAAGAGTAATCATTGTCATCGTTTTCTGAATAAAATTATTGTCATCTTCTATAATAATTGAAGAATAGTTAGATAGAAGACTATCAACGGTATAGCTGAAATAGAGAGTAATTATATCCAAAAATATGTGTTTTCTATTGGGCGTCTTTTCTTTAGGGTGAAAGAAAATCTGGCATTGTTTCATTTGTAATCATCATAGTGTGCAGTCAATATAGACATGAAAAAGGGGTGTGCTTGTATTGTACATTGTAGTTCTAATTGTTTAATACATTGTTTGGATACATAAGAGAAGTCCAGAACCATTCATTTTCCGCCAAATCCTGTAAAATTCGCTCCCGCCTTTGTTTAAATTCCTAATAAAATGAAATCATTCGAAACTCTCTTACTTCAATGAGCACTGAGTTGAAATTTTTCAAAAGTGAGTGAAATAAGTGCATCTAACGGGTGATTCTCATAGAATATGATCTTATGAACTCATTCAATTGTGCGAAATCTCAATGTGATGACAATGGAGTTGGTTATAGCTGAAACTCAAGTGTTATTCAAAATAATATAAGGAGCATTTTTGTCGGGTGTACCTGGAAATCTATATATATATATGAGATAGAGCGCTCTACCTGGTCTCAGATTGTAGAGCACAAAAATACGCCCAGAGTGATTTTGAATTATACATTTGAATGGAAGCAATCGGAAGATATTGTTGATCAAAAACATGTTGATCATAATTGTTTTTTTCTCAAAATTTCACTCACTTTTGAAAAATTTCAACTCAGTACTCATTAAAGTTAGAGAGTTTCAAATTATCTCATTTTATTAGGAATTTAATAATTTAAACAAAGGCGGGAGCGAATTTTACAGGATTTGTCGGAAAATCAACCGAAAATTTTGGGCCACTCTATATCTAGCACAAGGAAATTTTGCATGAAAAATTGGTTTTGGACTTCCCTTACGTATCCAAACAATATATTAAAATATCAGAACTACAATATAAAATACAAGCACCAATGTATAAAGAGCCTATCAATGCAGGTGATCAATCAGATAATTGTTGTGTAGATTGATTGATTTTTATTTAAAGATAGAGGTAAAAGTTATTGAAAATGTCTTTCAAGTGGATACCGATTTGGACCTTCCTGGATCTAAAGGACCGATGGCTGGGAAGTTAGTTTGTTCTATTACCGATTTATTGAAACAATGTGTTACTAGATACATTTATCACACCGTTATTAATCTTAAGCAAACATTTGTACCATAACTGTAAGTATTCATTGATTGAATAAATAAAAGGTAGTAAAAATATTAAAGTATTGTGTAAATGATTTCAAAGGCTAAATAAGATTATTTTGTGACGTTCCCTTTCATTTCTTCGGGTTTTCATCAGTTTTGTTCCCGTCAGAACTGACAAAGATGAATAGAGTTCAATTTTTTCCAGGAAAGATTATGGAAGGGTATTCCAAGCAGTAGTGGATAGAATAATATAAGGAAAAGTATTTGGAATCCATGATATCATTCGCTAAGATGGTTGGATTTCATAAGTTTCATCGTTTGAGAAAATGAATTTGTTCTATACTTACAGTAGCTCAGTTTATTGGGGTATCGTAACTGATTCATCTAGCCTACTTGAGTTTTGAGTCTGATTCACATCATCTACAAGAGTCAAAGACGAGGTGATACGATTGATCAACAGCTGTCACCTGAACACTGGAAATTATTAATATAGATTACTTGAAAATCACGAGTAAAAGGGTAGTTTATTAAATAATAAAAAAATAATAGTATAATTGATATTTTCCAGTAAATATGTACCGTATTGTTTTTCAGATACATCAATAACTCTCACAAATGAAAGGAAGGAACTACTTCAAAACTGAAACAATGTATTCCAATAGGCAAACGCCAGTGTGTAATATATTAACAGTACCTAGGTACTGATAAGTGGGTAACTTACTGCAGGTATTATAATCATCAGTGATATAAATCGGTACTGGTTCTACAGAGTCATAATTACGCTAAGCACTTCTTACAAGTATTTTGAAGACTTATAATACCACTTTCCAAAGTGCAAGAATTCTGACGCTTCCCTGTCTTTACATACTCGAGGCTGCACTACATGGACTCAAACATAGAGCTTCCTGGGCTAGAGGATCAGATATACACGGGTACAACACGAGGTCTAGTGATATAAATCGGTACTGGTTCTACAGAGTCATAATTACGCTAAGCACTTCTTACAAGTATTTTGAAGACTTATAATACCACTTTCCAAAGTGCAAGAATTCTGACGCTTCCCTGTCTTTACATACTCGAGGCTGCACTACATGGACTCAAACATAGAGCTTCCTGGGCTAGAGGATCAGATATACACGGGTACAACACGAGGTCTAGGAATGCTCTAAGACTAGATGCTCATAGAACGTATTTTTTCCAAGGTAGTCCTGATCACATGAGCAGGAAAATATTGAACTCTCTTCCACCTCTGATATCTGAGATTGACTCTGAAGTTTTGTTAAAGATTAAGTTGAAGGATTGGCTGATCGACAAATCCTTTTACAGTATAATGGAATTTTTTGAATTGAGAAATTTTTAAAATGATGTGATTCTTGTCATCTTGTCAGCGAATTGAATTATTTTTTGTTATTTAAATATCTTAATATTTTTTACAATGTAATTTACCAATGTGACTATGTATTTGACTTGTGTCAATATTGTATTATTGTACAATGCATGACATCAATAAAATTGAAATTAAAATACTGAACTATGCCAGGTTTGTACACTCAACATTAAGCTGTGTTTACATAAAGGTTATTAACAAAATGTTAATAACTTAATCCTTATAGATTCTATTAGATTAAACGGAACTTGACAAACACATATGTTATCATGATATGTTATGTTCAATTTAATAGAAGGATTAAGTTATTAACATTTTGTTAATAACTTTGGTGTAAACGCAGCTTTACAGGTTACCACACTAACCTGACACTTATTTGCACACTTTGAATAATGTTAATTTATGTGGTTATAAAGAATGAATTTAAACTTGTCCTAACGCTAAGATCTGCGTCAAAATGCATCAACGGCGTCACAACTCTGCAAAAAGATTCACTTCAAGCCGTCAGAGTCAGCATTGTTCGAATGGGAAGCATTTCTGTTATAAGTAATGCTGACAGTAAAAATTGCATTTCACTATAGAAGCAATCAGATTAGACGATGATGAGATCGATCAGATCAGATGATGAGAATCGCTTCAAGCGATAAGCAATCCAAACATAAAAACAAAGCTTCCCAATCTAAAAATGGCGATACTATGAAATGATTCTTTCAAAAGAAGTAAATAATGAGCCCATTGCAACGTCTTCTTCAATATTCAGCGCAGACAAAGGATTGAAGTATCAGTCAGGATAGAAATGAGTAAAATCAAGAACATTCTGTCAACAAGACATTATATTCATATAAATGAGTTTATAAACATATTTACACGCATAGGTAATACATATTGTACACTATAATAGTATGTAGCCTAATAGTTGTTTGGATATTCATGCATTCAGCAGACATTTTTTGGGGCCCAAAAGATTTTGGAGGATATTTTAAATTTTTGCTCTTGTTTTTGTTTAAAATATGCAATTTTATACATTCACATTCCAACTGACAACAGACTGTTTAAAATTGAACAACAATTGAATCAATCCAAAATTTTCAAACAAGTACAAAATTGTAGCATGTATTATCGGTATTTTACAAAGTTCAATGAAAAAGACTAAGAAATTGTCAAAAAAACCACAGATTTATTGATACTTAGAAAGACCGGTTTCCGTTATTACACCATTGTCAATCTCTGATAAAGTTTCTAATAACTTTCTAAGTATCAATAAATCTGAGGTTTTTTGACAATTTCTTAGTATTTTTCATTCAATATGAATAATTACCACAATATCAACTTCTCAACTACAAACAAATTTACAAAGTAGAGAACTTTGATAAACCAGATGTTGCAGCACAAGTTATGAAACAGACATTTGAAAGTTGAGATGAAGTAAACTACTCAGAACAAGTTATACAACATAGATAGAGCAATCATTCAGAACCGCACACAAATGAATAATCCAAAAAATGAGAATCAAGTTAATAAAAGTTAGGTGAAACGTTATCCATTTTAATACGGTTTAGTCAAAACTAGCAATATTTTATTCACATTTGAATGTAGTTCAAGACATTTTTACTTGCAAGAATGCTCCTCAAAAGTCAAGCCTAGGCCATCACTATTTGAAAATCGATTCATTGATGATTCAAAAAATGGACCCCTAATTAAAATTCAAGAATAAAATCCTTGATCATCAACTATAAAGGACTAGATAGTCGATTACCAATCAAGAGGTGGTTACTTGATCACTCATCAAAAATTGCAACTATTATCGTCTATTGGTTACGTAAATGTATACATAATTATGTACAAAAAAGCATAGTCTGAATAAATTTCAGTAATTCAAGCTTTAGTCCCAACCATAATTAATCATTATTTAGACCCATTGATCCGTTATGGCTCTTGAATAATAATATTTGTTAATTCATTTATAAATTATGAAGAATAATAAAAACGAAAAGAGAGGAGAGTATAAAAAGCAGTGTGTATACAAAATATGTTTCATTGAACTGCCTTATATCACTTGAACCGTGGTTAGGATTCCACCAAGATTACATAAATAAGTTTGTAGCGTGAATATTGAATCAAGAAAGCATGCTCCTGTGAGATAATAATTTTAATTAAAATGAAGTAAATTTTTTGACAACATTTCAAGTCTCTTCAATTACATAAATAATATTTTCGCCAATACAAGAGGCTATAAGATACGATATCGTTAACTAATAAAATTATCATTGTCATTTTGTGTAAATATTTTTGATTCTGAAATGACTGGGTAGCATTATTATAATTATTATACCTAGCATTATTATAATTATCAAGCCAAATGTTATCTAAATTTTCCTCCATAAACAGTAGTAAAATAACAACACAAGATAGAACAGTAATGGAACCGGATTACTCTCTATTACATCTTTGTCAAGTGTCATTAATTTTGTACCACTCCAAACTCTTTTCGCATTTATTACTCCTCACTATAACAGCACCCTTTTACGTTCAGTTCATCAATATTCCCATTAATAAAGTCTTCTCAACAGTCAATATAGATCCTAGAAGAAGGATAGACTATTTATGGAAATATAAATGTTTCTGGTAAAATTATTATAGCGGCTTTAAGCTTCCAATATAGCATACAACAATAATTAATCATTACTATAATTTTTAATATAATTATTTAGAAACAATGATTGAAGATTCAACTGATTTCATCTGCCAGTTAACCTTTGAAACGATAAAATTAAAATTGACCGCAGTTATTGACTGGAATTTTAAATCATCATTATCATGAATCAAGATTATCTCAAATACCTTCAACATCTATGGTATCATGTCATAGTAGTGTCAGGCTATAGAAGCAAACTTCAAAATATGCTTCTTACTAGTAGTCAAACCTTGCATCTATGGTACAGTTTATATTTATATTCGATTATCACAATATCTTACATACAATTAGTTGCAGGTACGTCAATCACGTTTGATAGCCGAACAACCACTATTGCCGATTGATCAGATACATAAAAATACGATTTTCCCAAGAGGAACTACAACAGGAAACCCCAAGTTTTCCTATTCCAATCTTCTCACAAGCTCATCAACTATTGATCTTGGGAAACAGATTATTTTTATTTTTACATCTCTTATAGAGACAAATTGATCGAGAAGGGGAGAAGGGGCGCTTCAACACCTCTAGTTATTCAAAATTGTTTTAAAGACACGGCTATTTCATTTCATTTTTAATACATACCAAGCACCTCTATTGGAGACAAGTTAGTTGAGAAGGAGCTCTTCAACACCCCTTGTTTTACAAACTCGTCGTGATGAGAACAGATGATCAGCTAGGAACGCGCGATTGACGTGCTGCAACCAGTTGCAAACATGCTAGGCTAGGTTAGGTTGCTCCACAACAGCTGATGCGCGTCGTCTGCTGCGACTGGCTTGCCTCATCGCATGCCTCATCGTCGACCACGACCACGTTGCGTCGCATGCTGTTCGTGCGTCGCACACCGCCGCTGCTTGCGTCCTGCTCCTGCGCATGCGCCATCATGCGCTGACTCAGGTCGAGGAACATTTCCTCCACGCCCTGGTTCAGCTTGGCCGACGTCTGAAAATGCTTTGCGCCCACCGATTTCGCGTACCTACAAAACAAATACAGCACTTAAATCGATTTGTACAGCAAATGGTGTTGCAACCGAAAATAGTGAGCCTATCACAATTAATAAAATTTGTTGAATAGGAATTGATATTGTGGAATTTCTCCATACTTGAAAATACACAGTTTTATTTTTGTCACATACAAATTTATAAAATGTGTTTTTGACAACAAAATAAAACTGTGTTTTTTCAAGTATCTCAATTACTAGTAATAATATCATTTTAACTCACTGTTTTAATGTCTAACTAATGTTTAAACATTGAAACCGTGTGTTAATACATAGCAGTTCGGAATGGATCAAGAAACCACCATCTCAAATATTTTTCATTATCATTTTTCATCATATCATTTTACATAATATATACATTTTTTTAATTTCTAGTTTCTTCGTTTTTAGACAGAACATTTTACTTGAATTCCCGAAAGTCAGATGTAAACTATCTTTTTGAAATATTACTGTTTATTAAATTTGGGAGAAGAGCAGTTTTGGGCTAAACCTGTCGCTGTCTCTCCTAGTCGTTGATTTATGATTTTGTAATATTGTATTAATGAATGGAGTTTTTGTTAATAACTTGAACAATCTATATGGTCATGTCCACAAGAGAACAAGCCAAGAAAAGCTTTTCAAACTGTCAACAGGCAAGTCCACAGATGCACAGTCAGAAACAGATAAGCAATATTATTTTTTCGTTATAGGAATACGACTATTAGTGAAATAAATAAAAATCAAGGGTACTGAATGATTTTTATTTAATTTCAACAGATGAACAAGTAACCTATCTATTGGTGTTTGTCACTGTTTTGAATTGTTCTATTTATATTCATTCAATACAAATACATTTTTCCAAATACTTTGCAATGTTTGATCAAATTATCCTTACTCTTACACATGGAAAATCTTTGCGAGACGAATGACACTTAGGCTACTCTAAATGTTATACAAGATCAACATAGAAAGAAAAATAAAAATCTTAGTAGGTTACCCTTTTTGAAATAAAAATATTAAAAGATTAAATATTTCAAAAAGAGTACTAAGATTTTTATTTTTCTTTCTATTTCTATAAAAGTAGCCCTATACAGAAAAGAGATAAAGGATCAACATAGCAAATACCTTCCTTAAAATGCTTGGCAATATGCTATAAGATGTCCTTATCTATTTGAAAACTTTTTCTGATTACTGTCACTCTAGGTCTAGATAAAATTACTATCAGCCGACCAAATATTTTAAGCATTGTTCGATTGTGTATAATGTGACTGAATATATTCAATGTGATACGGTAATACTTGAACACAAACCAACGCAAAGTTGTCATATAGAATACTAGCCGTCAGGCTCGCTTCGCTCGCCATATCCGTCTAGCCAGGGGGCTCCGCCCCCTGGACCCCCGACTGGATCGACCAAGAATAAGATCAGCAGGCTCTCTTCGCTCGCCTGCATTTTTCATTTGAGCATTTTTATCATATATGTTAGGACGATCCAGTCGGGGTTCCAGACTAAACGTCTGGCTAGACGGATATGGCGAGCGAAGCGAACCTGACGGCTAGTAATATAATATTCCCAGGAATAGCTCTGATTAAAGAAGCAGTGCCCAATCAATTATTCCGCGATAAATGCATTTCAATTTTCAACTTGGTGCCAACCTAACAAAGTCAACTCAACTTAATGCCAACCTGACAAAATTAATAATTTAGTTACCAGTTAACAACTGTTTCGAAGAGGTACTCTCTCCAGATTATAGTTCTATATTAACATATGGTATGGACATTTTTCAATTATGAATTAAGAGAATAAGAAGAACATACATGCTAAAAGACGAACTTTAAACCCTTAAAAACCACCCTTAGAGTTAAAATATTGCCAAAAGATTTCTTAGTGCGCCTCTAAAGGCCAACTGAACATACCTAACAAATTTGAACGTTTTTGGTCCGGTAGATTTTTAGTTCTGCGAGTGAGTGAGTGAGTGAGTCAGTCAGTCAGTGAGTGCCATTTCGCTTTTATATAAATAGACAATGATACATCATCAAATTAAAAATGAAACACTTACTCTTCAGCTTCTTCAATAGGAACATTTCGTTGTTTCTCTAAATCTATCTTGTTTCCAGCTATCACAAGACAAATATCACTTCCAAGCATTTTCTTCAACTCTTTGACCCAACTTTTCACCTGCAAACCATAGAATAAAATAATTTATTTAATTTTAAAACCATGAATTTCTAGTGTCAACCAATGGTTATAAATTGGGCGAGTTGTTTTCTATGGTGGTATGTCTTGTTCCGAAGTATTCATTATATATAACAAAGCCCAATGATTACTGTTTAGAATCATTTCTTTCACTTTTCAACAATAATATTACATACAAGAATATAACAAGAGTAATATTGTTCTACAATCTACGATTAAAATTAACATTATTATTAGTTTGTTGCGTTCAGCCGCTCAAGTGAGCAGAACTCTTGCAGCAAGCAACACGTCAAATTGTCTTCTATTCCCTAACAGCTTCACATTATTCACACAATGTGTAAGATACTCTATTGATAGACTTTCAGTTAGAATTATTAAAAGTGAAAGCGTCTTAACATCAGAATTTCTCAATGAGGTGGGAAGCTGGCGCAGATCAGAAATTTGATTGTTCTCCACAAATTCTTGGAGAGTCTCAGAAATTGATTTGATCTCCACAATCAGTACCTGAGAGCAAAGACCATTTATCGAGCTGAGGTTATTGCTGTTAAAAGGGCAGCCAACATGGCCAGAATTGTATAAAGGTCCCATGTGAAGCTGCCTGGGACCTTTTAAATCGGGTCTCCAAAGTTGGTTCAAGACTCAAATGTGAAGCGACACCAGATGAATTCAACAGCTTTTCTATTAGAGAGGTAGAAAGGACCATTGCAACTATGAATTATGTAAGCTGCAATAACAACCTAGTGCATTTTAAAAAGTGGAGAGAAATCAGGCCTGCGGATGTTGTTCGAGTTAGGATGGCCACTAACGTAATGGTGTGTACACACATGTTCATCATGCATGTCCTGTCATTAGTGGCCAGCTTCAAGAACTCCCACATTCAGGACATCCATGAAGTTACAGTTGGTGTGCTGAAGTGTGTTGCGGAAGGGATTACTTCTTACTTCCGGTGTCCTCATCACGATCCTAGGAACGGAGAGTTGATTGCTCTGCCTCTGTCTATCTGCATCATGGCTGTTTTCCTGATGTCCTGAAGTTATCCCACACGATTTATGTTTTCAGAAAAGTTGACCCCGAATCTATGAACAACTATTGATATACCTATGTCAATCATTCCTGTGTTGGGTAGTGTTTGAGGTCCTATTGAATGAGCAGCTTGTGTTCCACTTCGAGAGAAATCGCATTTTCTCTAATGCACAGCATGGCTTTAGAAGTGGAAGATCAACGTTTATAGCTGTCTCGGAAATGATTGATTATATCGTTAAAGCCTTTGAGGAGAGGGATCTAGCGCACCTGGACCTTGCTGATCTGAGCCTTTTATTGTGTAACTCATGGAATCCTTCTTGAGAAGCTTGCCAGGTATGGACTCAGTGATGAGGTGCTTGTGACCCTCAGATCTTACTGGACTGGAATGGAAGGAAGCAGATCATATCCATTGGAGGTGTTCTTTCACAGCCTATGCAGGTCGATAATGGCGTGCCACAAGGATTGGTGATGGGCAAAATACCTTCTGCTTTATCCGTTACCCACATTTGTGGGATCGATGGCGCCATAGAGGTCGATTTCAATATACATAATACTGTTTCTGGTCATGATCAATGAATGATCTTGGGCTCCCTAAACCGGTGCTGACTTTCGCGGTTGACACTACATTCTACTCTAGAGGGCGGACGGTTGAACAAGCTGGCTTGTGAGTTTTTGTTTATGCCAAGCAGTTGTTTGAGAGATATAGACTCTTCTTGAATGAGGGGAAGACCCAGCAACTAGTTTGTGAACTTCGTAGCCTTGATGACTCTGCTCATGAATCATTAGTAAAACTTCGAGGATTTATCACTAACTCCAAGTTAACAGTTAATAAGGGCTGGCCACATCGATGAAGTTTGCACCAGGCTGGCGCGGGTAATCTACTTGCTGAGTAGACTCAGAGCCACAGCAGCAAAGATTTAGTGATGGTGTGATTCGCCCATTTCCATCTTCTGTATGGATTCCTGCTGTGGGGGCATGCGGCGAGTTGCAAGAGTGCACTAATGCTCCAGAATAAAGCACTTCGAGTGATCTGATCACCTCAGCAGGGCATCTGTAGAACAGTTTGACTGGGCAGCCTTACAGTCTCCAACCAATACATACTGTATAGTCTGCAATCTGTTTCATGTCAAGGACACAGAGGCCAGTCATATGCTGAGGGCTGATCTTCATGCACACGTTAAAAGGAGGAGATTTGAAATTGACATATCGCCCTGCAGAACCAACAAGAGACATGACTCCTTCCCTATCTTTGCACTGCGCCTGGGCATCAACCTGTCTATTGATGTAAAAATACCTGCAGGGTACAGATCATAGAAACAAGACATGAGATCTGGCTGAAGACAAATCTATTATTCTCAGTAAGTTAAATGTATCTTTTGATGCGCACAAGGGCAGTACAGGTTGACCTGCCATCTTGCTTTTTTGACGCCATCTGCCCAGTTAACTGGCCATGAATGTAGAAGGAGGTATAAGGACTTTTTGTGAGAACTTTAATCATTTAAAGGTATTCTAAAATCAAGCATTTATAAAATTTGTAAACCTTAAGCAATAAATATAATCTATTTGCTCACCAAAATAGCTTACCTTTGACATCAAAATTACTCATCAATGAACTCACCTTTTGAAAAGAATCTTCATCGGTTATATCATACACTAGAATAGCACCATTTGACATCCTGTAATAGATGGGTCCAAGAGCATGAAATCTTTCTTGTCCCGCTGTATCCCATATAGCTAAATTAACACGTTTTCCACCAATATTCAATTTTTTATTTAGGAATGAAGCCTGAAAATAAGAGCATTTATTATTAGCATTTGTATTAACCCCTAATCTAAATCTTCTAAAATAGTAACACAACGTAAATTTACTTATTAATATAATAATTAATGATTATTGTTGATTTCTTGGTGTTCTTTCAAAATTAATCATAGTCTACATATTCATTAAATTACATTTTGTTACGCCTTAAAATTCAAGGTTGTCAATGACCAATCATATAATTTATATAGGCCTAGGTCATAAAATGATTAATTTTTATTCTACTAAGTTGTTTAGAAAACGATTTTTTGATAGCAATAGCATACAAGTACAGTCAATAGAGTTGTAAGTTTTTGTATTTTTTATTTACAAGACTGCAAGTATAGGTTAGTTGGACGTTTATGTAACAAACCATACGGTTTATTCTCTACTAAATAGTTTGTCTCTATTAAATTGCTAAAAAAATATTTAAGCAATAGAAACTGAAAGGCAATAAAAAAATTGTAAAAGATATAAAAAACCGTAAGTTACGGTATGTAAAATATTTAGAATTTTTTTACAAATAAACAAGGCAAAAAATAAAATGTCATAAAATCTTACCTGTAGAGTGGTGATATGTCTTTCATTGAATTTATCCTCGACGTACCTCAAAACTACTGATGTTTTGCCTACACAACCTTCTCCAAGAAGCACAATTTTAAAATTATATCCACTGCTAGACACTCCACCATTTGAGTAAGCCATTTTTCAGCACTTAACTTGCGGTGAAATGGAGTGCACATAAACAATATTTAAACTGAATTACAAATAAAAAAGTTCAAAATTGAGGATCATAAATATTTTTGCATCTGACTTATTAGTAAGTTAAAGTAATTAAATTGTAGAAAATTCACTAAGATTGAAAGTAAACATGATGTCTTCAATTTGAATCAAAACTTCAATCAAAATTTACATCTACTTCTGCATCTACAGTTTCTATCAGCTGTTGTAATAAGGAAGTTGCGTGCTCTCCTCTTTTAAATTAATCAATTTGATTTTTCAAGAACAGCAAAATTTATTCTAATATATTGAGAATAATTTATAATGGAATATATTTTTTCAATTTATCAGTATCTTAAAAGCAAAACTATCATTATTGTTTGAAATTTATTTTATTTTATTCTCACTTGATATCACAGTATACCAGCCTATTCTGTGTTTATATCCTGCGCAAAGTGCATGCGCAGAAACAGATCGGTTCAAGAGTTGTCACTTTATTTCATACTTGCTGTCATCTGTAGGTTCTAGGTATGTTTGAACGCTTCTATTATTGATTTTAATTATTTTTAACCAGTGTTTTACACCCAGATTGATCAAATAATATTAATAGAATCCTGTGTTTTGATTTAGTAAGTGTTTCATAGTGCATGTACGTTTTTAATTGAATATTTTCATTACTTTCCACCATCACCCGACCTTGGCGTCCTAAACCTCTATTGAACCGAATTGCTTGTTTGTTGTATATTCTCATCTATTTAATTTTGTATGAACACTGTTTGAATGTCTAAATTTTCTTTAATCCTGTAAGCTAACATAAATTCAAAGATCAACTCTATTTACTTACGTAATTTATTGTTGAGCAATACCGAAGCCGTTAGCTTGGTTGCAAGCTTGTCGGAAGCAACACAATGTAGGGTAATCCCTGGCCCAGACCTATTTTCTCTACTTTAACCTAGACCTTAACTTTTTTATAATAACTTTAAAATTAAAACATTTGTATATTTTGTTTAGAATTCAACTGTAAGGAATCATATCGTTAGTTCGAAATGAGAACTCTTTTATTAATTTGCCTTAGCCTATAATAGCTTTTGCATGATCAAGCTGATGACAAGCATTTTGCAGTTCGTATCGATCTCACTTTTTAAATAAATATAATGCAAACAAAGTTTGAATTAATGTCATAATCTTTTTTTCATGCATTAAATCAATTTTATTGGTTGTCAATTTTTTCTTGCGTAAAGTTGTGGAAATCATTTTCTAGGTTATTGATTTGTGATCTATTGTCATCGTAGTGATGACAGCATCTCTGTATTTTAGTATATACGTGCCAAAGTACATCAGAGTTCTTTGAAGGTAACGATTACAATATAAACAAAACTTGATTGAACTTTGAATTATCATTACGTCTACTTTCTCTTTTGATCATTAGTAGGATAATGATGCTTCACTTCTCCCTTTGTATCATTTGATAATTAGAGTAATGCCTAATGTTTAAAATAACTTAACATGTAGCCTACATGATTTGATTCTTTTATTCTGAGTAAACAGAATTATACATTATGCATTTTATACGATTATGCTAAGCATGCATGGCAGTTAGTAGTATTCAATTGAGTTAACAAAACCGTATTATCGAATACTACGATAATATGCTAGCATTCCTTTCAAGTCTAAAAATTTGTAATTACTTTAGTAATTTAGTACCTTTTGTTTGAACAAGAATATTTCAAAAAATCTTGACTTGAGGCAATCAGCTCTTTTAGCCTTATGTTGTAAGTTATTAATGCATATCCCAGCTATTAATTTATTGATGTATTTTCATAAACAAGATTGATCCAGTACATGATGTCTCAAAATTTCAAATCTTGTTTATAAACATGAATCTACTTGAAATTTCCATCTCATCAAAAATATTCAAAAGTCTATTCTAGTTTTTTTCAACTTGTAACATCCGAAGTCATAGATGACATAATGACAGTATAATATATTTAATATTTGTTGCTTGTACTCTTGAATTTATAATCTATTCAACTGCTTTTTTACCAAACCTTTATTTGGTGATAAGTTAATTCAATTGTTACATATTATGTTGTAAATATTGTATAAATCAAGTGTTTCTGCTCTTATAGCTGTCTAATTAGTTAAATCCAAATTGCATATTATCTTTGAACCTGTTGGAATGTAATAGAATGAAAAAAAATTGATACCACCTACAAACATGTATTGTTCACATTAAGTTATCATAATTTCTTATTCACATTTGTTAACTACATGTAGTGTAGTATCATGACGTGATATAATATTCTTATAGTGCAACTATGTTGACAGGTGTTTTTGTGTGGCTCCGAATTCAGCAACTGTAGAAAATCATGTTCAGCTTCCATAAACCAAAGGTGTATCGGTCCACTACAGGTTGCTGTATTTGCAAAGCCAAATCTAGCAGGTAAGACTAAAATGTTACCTTATAAATAAAAAACCAATAGTAATATCAGGGAGAAGAAGGAACTACTTGCTTTCTTCTTACTTGTTGTCGTGATCATAACCCTGAGTTAAATGTGTATCTCATATCTTTATCTCACAGCAACAACTTGTTGTTGTCGTGACCATAACTCTGAGTTAAATGTGTCGATGGGGTGTACCTGACTCAACTTAGTTCATTTCATATAGGGTAACACACATAAGTTAGATCATGTAAGAGTAATGATTCACTTTTATAAACTTCCTTAAAACCTATAACACCATCAGTTGAAATATTTAAAGAAAACATTTCGATAAAGATGGCGGTTTTAGCGAATGTACAGGTTAATCGTTTAAAATTCAAGAAAGACCTCATGAGCCTGAAAATAATCCCCCTTTGCCACTGGGAAATATAGTGTCCAGTTAGTGCATGATTTTTATTCCTGGTGTTCTTCTTGTCAAGCTCCTTTTTTCAGGTACAGCAATCTCATCAATTTTTTTTCATCGGCATATTCATTATTTATTCACTCAAATTCCTGAATAAAGTGCTAGAATAATTTTATTCTTCGTAACTTATAAATCCACAAAACATATTACACACATTTACGGCTTGATCACATGATTGGATCGCCAGCAGGAAATATTCAACAATTTGTAGATAACACAAAATTCCAGTGTATCTTCTCTTTTTCCACTTAGTAAACAACAATGCAAAAGTAAGTTCAACTCTTTGTATCAATCCGCTATCAATATTATTTGGAAACTACTAAATATCAACCAAGGAAGGCATTTCCTTATCAGAAGTTTGCTTATATTGTAGGAAAGCAAAATATTAATGGCTACTATCTTGATTAAATTATGGACATATGACTATTAGAATTTGAGATAAACTTCCTTTGTATAGTGAGTCATTTGCTAAATATGTTCATTTTTGTATTTATGCCTTTGTTGACTGTGGATACGTCAATTGCAACAAGTCAACATTGGGATGTTTACATTGACTCATTTGAACCATTTACATCAATTTCTCTACACACATTTATGTACAGCTTTTACATTTATGTAAACTATAGTTGGATTTATGCGATGGATCCATCGATTTCAATAATAGTAAACATTACATCTGGGTGGATGATTGTTTTATCTAGTGGGGAAGGTGATGAGCAGATTTTCGTTCGTATATAATAGTAGCAAGTGCAAAACAAATAAAATAATAATTTCTAATTAAGTGGGCTTAATAGGGCTACTTGAACATTTTAACACTTAAAAATGGCATTAGTGCGCTCGAAACTAGTTGTATTTATGAAAAGAAGTTCAAAAAGGGTACTAGTAATTTCTCCAATAATAGAAATGATAGTTATTTTCTACACATCTAAAAAAGTATAAAATATGACCTTCTGTATAGAATTTTATATTTTGCAATTCATATTTTTATTTTTAACATATAGAAAATTTGAATAGGCTAGCCTACTGCTTTTGTTTCTTGAATAAAATGATATTGCGCGAATTGGAAAAATATGATTGATATTTTTTGTCCTCTGTTAGGCCTATAGAATATGTAGTTTTATTGAAATCAACTAGACTAATTCTACATAGTCCAGTAAAATTTACTACTTATGAATAGCCTACATAGTTTTTAAAAATGTAGTTTTCATTATCATTGAAATCAAATTGGCTAATTTTTCAACGTATATCATGGTGTTCATATTATGTGACTTTCTTTAAGGCTTTAAGGTGTTGAAATTAATTTATCTAGGGTTATTATTATACTCAACTTCATTCAGGTGTTTGAAAATAATTTTTCAATTTTCATGTATACACATGTGATCATCTTGATTAGTTATTATTTGAATTTCTCTTGTAGTTTCTTTCTGATTTCATAAAATGCATCTTTACATGAATTAATGCAAACCTAGCTAAACTATGGTTTTTACTTTCCTTGCCCTACTACCATAGGTAAGGAAAGTATTGCTTTCCAAAAAAAATTAAGGTACCCCAATTTCAAGTTTTCTATACGTTTCAAGGTCCCCTGAGTCCAAAAACATGATTTTTGGGTATTGGTCTGTGTGTGTGTATGTGTGTGTGTGTATGTCTGTGAACACGATAACTCCATTCCTAATTAACCGATCGACTTGAAATTTTAAACTTTAGGTCAATAAGAAATAAGAAATTCAATGAAATTCAATTCAAGATGGCGGAAAAAATGGCGGATAATTACTAAAAACCATGTTTTTCTCGAAAATGGCTCTAACGATTTTCTTCAAATTTATATCGTGGATAGCTATTTATAAGCCCTATCAACTGGCATAAGTCTCATTTCAGGGAAAATTTCAGGAGCTCCGTAATATTCTTGAGAAAAATGGCGGAAAATGACTAAAAAACCATGTTTTTCACGGTTTTCTCGAAAACGGCTCCAACGATTTTCTTCAAATTTATACCATGGATAGCCATTCATAAGCCCTATCAACTGGCATGAGTCTCATTTCAGGGAAAATTTCAGGAGCTCCGTAATATTTTTGAGAAAAATGGCGGATAATGACTAAGAAGCCATGTTTTTCACGGTTTTCTCGAAAACGGCTCTAACGATTTTCTTCAAATTTTTACCATGGATAGCTATTTATAAGCCCTATCAACTGACATGAGTCTCATTTCTGAGAAAATTGCAGGAGCTCCGTAATATTCTTGAGAAAAATGACAGTTACTAAAAAACCATGTTTTTTACGATTTTCTCAAAAACGGCTCTAACGATTTTTTTCAAATCCATACCCTGTATAGTTATTTATTAGCTCTATCAACTGCAATGAGTCTTTTTCCTGTGGTACTAATGGGGGGTCCACCCAATCCTTGAGAAATGGACTTTGTAACCTCCTTCTCGTGCATGAGATAGGTAGGTACACGGTTTTTACTTTTTCTTCTTCCATATACCGTGGGTACGGTAGGTAGAGCAGTTTATAAAAAGAACACAGTCATAGTCAAGATATTTCATCTGTAGAACAGCTGTTTTGACGAATTTCAAAAAAATCATCTAATTTCACAATTTACATAAAGGAAAAAGTACTCTGAAAACAATTGTATATACACATATACAGTAGTCTGATCGTAGTTGCAAATATGTTGCCGTCAATCGTCATTTTGTTATTCCCCTAAATTATTCTCGTTTGATAATGAGGCTTATAGTTCAATGAGCAAGGAAAGTTGTGTGAGTGCACCACACCAGATTTTTATCTATGCTATGGATTTATCGTAAGTGTAAACATTTCATCTGGGTGGCGATTTTTTTCAATGTAGTGACGAAGGTGGATTTAGATCTTTCATAAATTTTCTCAAATGAATGTTGTTTTGTTTGCAGTTCCCGGTTCACGGATAGCAGAAAGTATGAGAACGACTTCGTGGAGTGCTTCCAACTGCAGGAGCCAAGGTCGGGCGAAGTGTGCAATGCGTGCGTGCTGCTAGTCAAGCGCTGGAAGAAGTTACCCGATGGCAGTCAGCGCAATTGGAGACATGTAATTAGAACCACATACAAACATTAGAACCACAATGGGTGGTTCTCGTATTTAACCAATAAGGCGAACCTCAAAAAAGTTTGCTCGAAGCCTTTTGCAGTGACGACACAACAATGTATGACGACATGTGTGTACACATGTCCTGTCGCTAGTGGCCAACCTTATTCCTTCATACTTTATAATTATAAAAATAAAACAAAATTATATCCCACAACTATTTGACAGTTATGGGCTTCAAAATCATCTCCCTATTGGGCCAGAATACAACTCTTCATTAAACAGTAGTGTTGGTGGCGTGGCACTGCCTTTTTGCCGCCTCCATGCTACTCCAACATAAACATATGATCTAAAGCAAACAGAAGTGGCGTTTCGCCATGCCACTTCTGTCTCCATTGGGACATTGGGAACTATAATTATGGGAGTTGAAAGAGTCAGCACCACACCACTTCTGTGTGAATTGGGTCTTAGGCCACTTCTCTATCATTATTTGTCTCATTACACACAAGTTTATGATCCGGTTGCACAACAGTCTGTTGAATTTTAACTGTGATTAAGTGCTCATTAAAGACGTTTTCCGATTCTGTGATTCGTTTTCGTGGTATTTAACCAGCATTTAATCACCGTTAAAATTTAACAGACTTTTGTGCTTCCGGGTCCAAGAGTTTCGAAATCCTTTATTCTTCTGATATTTTGAAACGCATACACATTTGTTGCCTCATTCAACTCATCATCGTCTCTCCCATTACACACACACACACACCCACACAAGCCTATAGTGAGATTCACGTTATAAAATCAGCACCTTATTATTAATGGTCAACTATCCTTTTTTTCATTCAATCGTATATGGTCCCGACGCCAACATCAGCCTTGAAATTATTTTTTTTTCTCAGGAAATAAAATAATCAGCTCTTAGACACTCGTCTCCAAAACATAAAATATCAGTTTCAGACCTAGCCTGACAGCAAAAATATTCAGTTCTTCTTCCAGTCACTCACAATTCTATTCTTAGCTGCTTTAACCAGTCTACAGCTCTGTTTGTGGCTTCATGCAGCTCTCTTAGGTCTTCCTCAAAAGAATGGATTGGGCACTCAGCAGTTATGTGGCTCAGGGTTTGTGTGGACATTTGTCTATGTCATTAGACAAAGCAAATAGCTCTATCCTTATCTTGATCTCTGCATCGTTGCCAAGTCTTTTGTTGACTATAAATATAATGAACCACCAAAATATTCCATCTCAATTATGAAAATTTATTATTAAATCATGAGAAAATTTATTCGTTTGACAAATAAAATTTGAGATAGAATTGATCATTGTTAACAAAAATCAATATTATATCATACATACCGGAATAACTGGATATAAATATATACTGGATAATAAATAATTGGGTGGCTCGTTGGAGTAAGTGATAACGCGCCGGTCTAATAATCGAGAGAACCCGAGTTCGAATCACGGCCGGGGCAAAAGTTTTTGACCACAGTACAATCACATAGATATGGCCACCTCGTCTTTCGGAGGAGACGATAAGCCGTCGGTTCCGACTACCTAAAAAGTAGTCGTCATCTCTCATCATCTCCCTCTCACTCATTACCCACGCACAAGCCTAAGAGCTTCTGTCCGCATCACCCTCAGTATTATTATAACTAGAATCACAGCTGCCTACTATAGAAGGCGTTGGTTACAAAAAATTGGCAGATTTGCCCCTGACTTATGGGAGTGAATCTCACTATAGGGGCCTATAGGGCTTATTTGAGCATTAGATTCAGCGATAAAAAGTGCACTTTAGTAACTGAATTTTATAGTAATACTCAGTACATTACTTAACTGTACTTCACTCTAGTATTACTTGGTAATTCAGTAACTATTGGAATTTAAAAACTTGAATTCGATTTCCCACCATCCGATATTATTCTGTTTGATCAATTAATTATATTTAAGGTCTTACTTCATAATTACATGTTTATTTACCCTATTTCTGTTTTGCTTATGCAGGTGGTCGATGCACGAGCGGGACCTGGTACAAAATCGGCAACTAAATTGAAGTCAAAACAGAAAAAGAAGATGAAGAGCAAAGTGACAGGTGAAAAGGTGGCCAGAGACAATATGGATGAAGACGGCAAGGATGTAACCATGATGGAGGCGATGAGAGAACAGAGTCCTAGTGCGCTCAGTGACGAAATCAATGGTCAGTTTCGGCATTTTCTTTTACAATTGTTTCCATCCTTTTTATTATAATCCATAGTTGCATTTGGTAACCCCTAGATAATTCCTACGGTATTTTTATCACTTTGTCAAGTCATTCTAGTCTGTTGCCAGAGCTCGCAGAATGCACATCGTCTTCACTTTGTTTATTATTGTATTGGAATGAATAATTATTTTAAAATACCCGGTTGGTTATTCCAGTTTCTTAACTTATGTTCTCCAAACACTTTGATATCGTTTAAACAATGCAAACCGGTTGAAATTTCAAACAGCGGAATAGCTGTGATGTCATACAAACAACCAAACTCAAATTCAGAACATCTAAATTCAAATATCCAATTCAGCTCAAATTCAAAATATCCAATCATCTTCATCGAAAAAAAACAAAAGAAACATAAGATTATTATCACAAAATGAATTCTACTGCAAGTGTAGTCTCTCTTGATCTTTTCTGACTTCAAGTCTCAAATATTCATTCTCAATATTTTTCACACAAGGTAACTGCATTTCTTTGATTTATACACAACTAACTAGTCTAATATAAGTATTCCAAGCTCACTTATTCACTGTTTCTTTCCTGGATGAAATTGAAAAGAAAAAGAGTAGACCTGCTTCTTATCACATGCATTTTAGAGTAGTGGGTTGATTATTATAGCTTATTTATAAATATAAATTTATTAAAATGCCATTATTTTATGTGTACAGTGAGGTCCATGTTATAATGGCAGTGAAGAAAGATAGAAGAAAAGCCTTCCGATTTTCTGTCACTGCCTTCTTTGCTTCATAGCTGATTCCGGTATATCTTATGTAATATTAACTGTGCTTGCTTTTTAAAAGTGATAAATTTTAATTTATTCGTCCAGAAAGTATATGTTTTTATGAATAAATAATACTTTTCATAATTCATTAAGAATAAATATGCTGTTAATAAATTATATTCCTACATTGTTAAAATAGGGTCTAACAACATTGCGGAGCTAGAAAGGGATAGCGCTATCTGCTTTGTTGAATGATAGACATGGACAGCAACACCAATGTTAATCGAATACTGCCATTATAACGTAGACATCACTATAGTGAAGAAGCTTCTAATACTTTGTAATGTGTATGATTCAATAGATGGGATAGGATATTAGCTTATTTCATTTATTGACGTGAACTTCACTGTAGGCCTACATTCAATCAACAAATTGACACTACACCTTTTCCAATTTTATTTGAGAAAGTATCAAGTTAATTTGAGAAAGTATCAATTGTATTTGAGAATAGTCACTTGTAATTGAGAGAATGCCAGATGTAGATGAGAATAGTCAATTGTATTTGGGAAGTCATCACATGTAATTGAGAATAGTGAATTGTATTTGAGAAATCGTCAAATGTAGAGAAGATATCAATTGAAAATGATAAAATTTTCCAACTGACATGTCGTGACTCTTCTATATCCTACAGTACAGGTTTAATTTGAGCAGGAAAGGATACTGTACTACGTACACAGTAATCCAATTTACTATCATAGGCTTTGCATGGGGGAAAATTAATATTTTCAATGGTGGAAGTATTTCCCCTGTACTGTTTACGAATGATTAATGGGTATTATTTCTATGTATGTATTGGCAACGCGACTTTTGTCTCCAAACATTTTGTGAAACATTGCACTTGATGAAGATCAAATTCTCTATGCTTGCGGCGCAACTTTATGATCAATCAATTGAATCTCTTGATCAAACAATTCGGAAATTCTTCAATCGATTTTGGGGTTAAAAATAATGTTTTATTCAAAAACTAAACGTTTTATTGGAATATCAAATATATTATATTGTTTTAAATGAGAACAGTTATGAAAAATATAAGTACTGGAAGTACTGTTTTTTTATAATCCTTTCCCAATTACAATTGACAACTTCTCGATTTCAAATCGTATGTTCTCAAATTGAAATGATACTTTTTCAAATAAGATTCACTATTCTCAATTACAAGTGATGACTTCTCAAATACAATTGAATATTCTCATTTACATCTGACGTTTTCTCAAATGCAAATGATTATTCTCAATTACAATTGATACTTTCTCAAATACAGTTGCTGAAGGTGTAGTTTGAAATACTTTGAGTTTAGCAGTTAATGGCCCATATGAATAAAACCAGAGCAAATGCTCACGTATTTTAAAGATTTTTCATCAGCTGCTTCGCTTTTGTAGCCTTACTTTGTTTTTATAGCTCACGGAAGCGCTAAATATGCAAGTAGGGGGCACCGCTTGTGTTTGCGTCGTCTGCTCTGTTTTCTTTTTATGAATAGAGTTTTAGGTTAGTTGAGTTTAGAATTTTGAAATAATAGCGTGAAAAAATGTCATCTCTATAATAATCTTTAGCATACTCTTATAATATCAATAGCCTTCTTATAATTGTCTACACTCTCATCTTCTCAAATGCTATTTCCTATTTTGTGATGGCTATCTTTATCTTCATATCAGGTAGCTGCTATCTTTTGTATTTATTCTCTTGTAGCAATAATGGTGATATATATCATGGTTGAATCTAAAAAGAGTTTTATAGTTTTCAACTATTGGTTGTGATCGTATCTGGTATAGTTTCCTCTTCCTCATACGAGCTAGTTGAGCCATTTTACTATGAGCAAAAGGTGATAAGCTGCTCTAGACTAGACTCACCTTTTTTGAAGCATTTGCTTCAAAAGTTGAGCAAATGCTCAAGTTTATTCATACAATTTTGAGTATAAGATTTTACTTCTGAGCAAATGCTCAAACTATTTTTTTGATGAGTATGAGCAAAAGGTTTTGCTCACGTTTATTCATAGAAAATGAAGCAAATGCTCCATATTTTAGAAGTATAAGCAAATGCTCAACTTTATTCATATGGTGGCCCATTGTGTGTTGTTTAGGTGGCGACTCTCTTTCCGACCTGAGCATTCCGCCTAGTCCGACACCCAGCGAAGACCCACAGCAGCATCAGCAGCAGTATGCACCCTCCACGAGCACTCGTACCCCCTCCAACCCCCACCGCACCCGCGCCATGTTGAAGCGGCTGGCCCCGCCCCCTATGCCTGCACCTATCAGCGCCTTCGTTAACTCCGATTACTGGAAACGGTAAGTTGAGCTCCAATGCTCTACAATTTAATATTTCTCTTGTGCCTGAACCAAAACTGTACATGTGATATATGATTAATGATATTTGTTGTTCATTGAATTGATGGGAATAGGTTTCACCGTCTTTGTCAAGATTTCTCACACTCTTCAGTCTAACTATTACCTGAATTTCATATTTCTCTTGTGTCCGAACCAAAACTGTACATGTGTTCTGAACATTTGTATCATACTTTTGATGTAGATGAGGTTTGTTTTGGCGTTAATCTGTTGAGTTGTATTATTATTTCTATATTTATAGAAATATATTTATCTGTTGTGTCCTGTGTTACAGTGAGAAAGTATGCTGCGGCATCATATTCAAAGGCCGCAACGGCCAGGTGCTAATCGACTCGCGCTTCTTCAAGCCGTGCGACCATCGCGACGCCACTTCGTCGCCACCGTCTGTCACCACCGTAGTGGCACCTTCGCATGCGCCAAAGGCCACTTGCCCCACCACCGCTTCCTCGCCACCGTTCAGCGACACATCCTCCGACTCCGGCTACGATGAGTCGTCCAATCAGAGCGAAGTGACGTCACTGCTCAGTATAGCCACTGCCGCTGCGACCGCCAATTAACCAAGGTACAACTTAGCCAATTATCGAGTTTATTAATTATTAATTTTATTAGTTACGTACGTGTACGGTTATCAAAATTCGACAAAAATTATTCAAAAAAAATGTAACTGGTACAGTGGAACTTCAGTTTGTCGAATACTTGTAAATTTTTCATCAGAAGCCGGAATTCAGTTACAAACGTCGAAATTTGTTTAAATAATTGGATTACTTCCAAAAAAATTAATTGAAATGTGTTCGACTTTGAGAGATGGGTCAGATTCTATTGGTTAGAACTGAAATCCTTCCAATCGGGTTAGAAACCATTCTCGGTTGAGCTTTATGTTTTTTCGTTTTGCTCCCAATCATTGCCATTATTTGAAAATTTTCATATAAATTAATAGAAGAAAATGTTTCTCTTCTATTATTAAATCAAGGTTTTTATTGTACTTATAAGTAAATATGGTAAATCAATTGAATTGAGTGAGATTATTACATTCAACTACAATAATATGATATCTTTCATCTGAATCGTTCAGCTTGAACTAGAAGCTATAGAATCATTGCAGTAGTACACTATTATAAGCGTGAACAATGATCATGAAAAAAGTATTCTATTATTTTCCTAATTGATATTTGACTGAATAATAAATCGGAATCTTAAAAACCACCTTGAAGTTCAATATACAGATAAATATGGTCTAATGAGAAGATCCCTAGTTGCTCGATGCGGGGATGAGCGGAAGTTGAAATACGTCAACTGCGCATGCCTGGCTGCTGTATTCCTCATTATAATAAAATCACGGCGTGCTAGACTTGAATAGATGGCAAAAACTTAGCTGGCTGATCAAATGTTTTTGCTATACATAGTAGCGTATTGATGCTGTGGAATCAGTCCGTGACTTGAGAATCATTGCATTAGTACACAATTATAAGCGTGAAAAATGATCATTAAATAAGTATTCTATTATTTCCCTAATCGATATTTGACTGAATAATAAATCGGAATTTTGAAAAAACAACCTTCAAGTTCAATATACACTTCCGCGATTGCATTAAAGCTTCAATAGAAGCTGAGTCAAAGTAGCTTTCAATTCAAAGTTATCATGGATGAGACTTATTGATCTTTAGAAGAAACTCTTTGTTTATGAATTTTTCATCTCGTTCTGCTGGCAATTGCTGGCACAGGGCAATCTTTAAAACCACAGCAACGATACATATACTAATACATTGTCGGTCCAAACTACGATTGTATTATACTATGCATTTAAAACTTACCAAGTGTAATTATGTCCATAAACAAAGTCGTGATACAGTTAATTCTAAGGAGTAGATTTCTTCTTAATTTTTTATCTCTCATAGATTGAATCTTATGATAATCCTTATTTAAATTTTAATCCGAACGATTGGAGCTCTACTGTACCACGACTATAGTAATATATTTATAAAATTTGTTATTTATTGTACGTAAACAGACGAATCGAAGTGGATTGTGTTCAATATTGAAGGTTTCAAGGATAGTGTGGTTTCATGTCAATTGTCGTGGCAAAGAACCACGCTATTCTACGACTTTCTTTTTTAGACATTTGTAACTGTGATCGAGCTGATAGTTTAGTCAACAGTGTGTAATCGATTGTATTCAGTCAATTTCTCATCAGTGTTCATCTATAATTTATTATTTTTTCAATCTATTCTCATTTTTATATCTTCAATCTTTATTTGAGATTGATTTTATTGTGAATGATTGAAATATTGAGTTGATATTACTTTGTAAACCTTGAGTAGGGTCTGTCAATCATTAAACGTAGAGTTGAAAGTATGAAACATGGAGGAACATTGCTTTTAATGGATATTTTACACATAAAAGTGTATTTTATTGTTGGATAAATATTAGTATATTATTATTAAATCATATTTTCGGCTAATGAAGTTCTGAATTAAGAATAGTTCTCGCATTATCTTGATATCACGTCATTAACACCTCCATTCGCAAAATTTAAATATATTTTTTTCTATTAAGTTCCTGTATTCTTAGGATCAACTTATTCTTATTCTTATTTGACTCAAACATTCCATGAATTTTTCTAATTTGTCTCATACTGAACGATAATTTAAAGCTCGATCACAGTAAAACGTTCATGAAATAACAAAAAATATGATAATAATGATAACAAATGCTGCCAAACAATCAACTTAATTGGGTCCAATTTTGAGCGCAGAGTTGATATATTTGTGAACAGATTCAGAATAACGTCACAATATACTATGATTGTAATAAGTATGATTATTATGGTAGTGATGATGATTTGAATGAGCTGAGTTTGATCAAGGCTTACTACTTGATTTCAAAACTCAGCGTTGTCTCTAGTGGAAAATTTGTTGGTAGTAAAAATTATTATATTCGCTGTTAGATTATTTATTTATTCTAGCCTTTGTTATAAACTTCAATTAACTTTATTCTATAATTAAATTATCCTTCTGATTAGCTTAATCTATGTTCAGTGATAATGTGTAATGTTCATTTTCTACCTTTTTCAATATTATTTAATTCCAGATTTCGTTTTTTCCAAATATGTATAATCTTTCCTAGTATTATTTGATTACTATTAAATATAACGTTTTATATAAGTGTAAATATAATGATTATGTACTGCCAATTTATTTTGTTACCACTACAACAAAATGATACAAAGTATTCAGGCATTTTAAAATATTTTATGGGATAATTTAATTTTTTTAAGAGATCATGTCAGTCAGTAACCAGGTTTATGAATAAGATAGGTTACATGAGTTCTCAGTGATTCATTTTATAATGTATTTGCAGAGTGAATGTCTTAATTTATTTCATTTTAATCGTTTTTTATCTTGGCTTTAATGTACGATTTTAATCAGGTGTTGCAAGAATTGCTTGTTAAGCTTCCTGGGCTTTAGTTAAATTTTCTTATTCTTTTTTAATTGTTTGTGCTGATCATTGTAATAATTTTTATTTTTCTGAAGTAAGTAGATTCGCATATGGAACTGACTAATCGACTGTTTATAGAAATTGAAATTTTCCTTAATTGGTAGGTTAGTGAATGAAAGACTCCAGTGATTGAATGATTGACATATTACATTCCTGAAAATTCCCCGATGGCCTCTCAATATTGTTCGAGTAATTTTTTCTTTTAGCGATATTTCATCTTCTGAAATAGCAGTCACTTATTATCGATATTTTCATTACAGTACTTTCACGCACTACCCATTTTTCATTATACTTGCTTTTCCTCTAAGGCTCAACTCACACTTACGCGACTCACGTAGAGAAGAGACTCGACTCTAGTCTAGAGCATGTGTTTCCAAATGGTGACACTCAGAACAGTCGATTCTAGTCTCTACGAGGTCACCATTTGAAATACAAGCTCTCGACTAGAGTCGAGTCTCTTCTCGTCCTGAGTCGCGTAAGTGTGAGTTGAACCTTAGAATTACTAACTTGCAGCATTTTTGTATAAATATGCATCTGAACGCACAATAATTTACAGTTAGACACAACAGTTTACCACATTTTCCTTCATGTGAAGCCCCAACCCAACCGAAAAATCACATGGATGTTTCTTTATTTCATCCATACATCTCATATGTTTTATCGAGCGGTATTTTCATTCTAACTGTGTAGTATGTTAAAACAAACTATAACTTTGCACAAATTATTTAAGTTCTTTTCAAATTGTAAAAAAATCCGTGAAATCAATAATAATTACTGATTTCAATGAATTCATACGATTTTATTATTACATTTCTCTTGACTGATTTTGTAGATTTTTATCAAAACTATATCATAAAACAACTACTATTATAAAGCATGATCAAAGTTGATTTTCAAGGAACTACTTAGCTCTTGTCAGTTCCATTTTGCTTATTTTTTATTAGAATGTTATTGAAGAAATGTTTAAGAGTATATTTATAGAGTGTAATAAATTTAATATCAATATCATTAACGATAATAGCGCAAATTATCAAGTATTACAGCAATAAGAGCATTGATTAAATTTTTAGAGTTTATATTATTATAAGCATATCACTGTCCTTGCTATTTCTGTTTTGAAAGATGGACCCGTCATTTAGCTAGACACTTTTACCAGTAGTGTACGTTATAATATTATATTCATAGTACAATAATATCAACTCAAATAATCAAACTGTTTTTATGCTTGTGAATTGATCATTTCCAATCAAATTCCACCAAGCAAGGAATCTAAATACTTCTTCCAAATCATAAAACTTTTCAAGTAGCTAATTATTATTTTTCATTTTTAAAATTTGTTTCCAACACATACAATTTCCAAAACCTTGCAGTTACTGTACTGCATTTAAGTTTAAATGATTTTCAAATAAGAATTAATACTTCATTCTCTCTTGAAATTCATAATTTATTTCAATAATGTAATTTTTCCATTAATTTTTTTAGGGATTTGCTTTCTTGTGTTGAAATATTCACTGATCAGATAAATCATTTTGCAAGTTTCGAAAACTTGAGATTTTATTCTTTGAACCAACAAAAATGGTCTCAAGTACTGTACTGCTAAAATACTTGAAAAGCAAAGCATTTCTGCAATCCAATTCTATCTTGAATCTATTCAAAACTTTGCCTCGACATCATGAATCTATCAAAGCAGAACACTGATAGCCCATTCAACAATTCGCTAGAACATTGCTTTGACTAGTGATTGAATTTATAATTTCAAACACAATGTCAGAATCGTTCCAATTCTAGTAATGATCTATCTAATATTAGTGAGGTTCTATCCATCGTTAGTGACATCTAATTAATATTAGTAAGGTTTTGTCTGATATTGGTGATAACGAATCTTCCTAATATTAGTGTTGATAAGTATTGTTTGAAGTTTGTGATCTCGCTGTGGATTTTGTTGAAACAAATCGGTCGCCTATGTCTGTATGTGTTCATAAGGCAGGTATGTGTGCAATACTTAATTAATTATTCTGATGTGATGCCTGTTTGATAAGATGTGTCAAGTTTTTCTATGAATACTCTTTGAATTGAGAAGATAATAACGATTTCTATCTATATTTAGCTTTCCTACCAACTCACTCATGACTCGTTGTTGATGTTGCTGCTTGATCAATATTGTTGTTATGCAGTTGGTCCATTTGTGTATGTGTGTGTGCAAGGTTAAAAGCATATTATATGCGTCTAGTTTGATACGTTGCAAACTGTGAACATGCATTAGAATGATCCCTCAACCATGAAAGAGTTCCTCAATTTGTTAATAGAAAAACTTGCAATGATTATTAGAGCCTTAACTGAATATAAGTAATATAGTATGTACTTGGAATGGACATTGTCAACATATTTTTGTCAGTGTATCATGTTAATATTGATGCATTGATGGTTGTTGAATAATAGTTTGTATTAATAAGCATTTCCATCAGTCATTTGTGCTGGTCAGAATAGGTTACAATTGTGTAAATAAAAGTATTTTCCTAATTATTTTTAGTGATACATTTACCTCATTTTCATTTTATGATAAGTTTTGTCTTTTTGTGTAGGGACAGTAATTTGAAAACTATTATTGTATTATCAGTACTCTGATGGCTTGCGTTTACTTTAAATTTTAATTATTTGAAGCAATTGCTTCTAATCAAATAGCTGAATTGTGTATTAAATTTCAACTAAGATAATGTTGATATCAATTTTTTATGTAGAATTTTTCAGTCAGTTTGTATTTAAAGAATTTGTTGCATTGGTTTTTTTACTGTTTAACATGTGGAAACAGCTAATGAGTTGAATATAAAAGTTTTCGTTTTTGTATTATTTAGATTTGAAAATTGAGGATGTGTACGTTTAATTTCTAGAAATTAGCTCGAACTTATGAAAAAATAATGAATATTCTGTGATAAACAAAATTTCTTAAATTTCGATGGTCGTCTAATTTCTTAGTAATTCTGAATTCATTAATAGAATCTTTTAAGATCTGCTTTTCAAGGAAACATACTGTGAGAGGGGATTTTTATTTTGAATCTAGCTATTCTATTATGTGACTACTAATGATTACAAAAATGTTGAGTGTATATGAAAATTGATTAGTATAAAAAAGTGTGTAAGTTTTAATTTTCTGCAAGAACGATTCTCTAATATTTGTTTCTTAGTAGCTCTTCATTAAAATTTATGAACTATCTCACTTTCAGTAATTTTACTGTGCATTCAAAATGCAATTCATCAGTAGCATAAACTTCGATTTAATGCTGATCGCCGTTCTTGTAAAATTGATGTGGTGGTCAACTGAGAAACAATGTTTAGATTTTGACGTTCTTTTTATTGGAATCAATACATTATTTCATGCCTCGATCACAACCTTGATTTCATTTAGAAACTACTTTTACATAATAATCAGAATTACATTCTGAAAATGTTGAAAAAGCCATCAGTAGTCACGTGATCAAAATAACTAGACGTTCTCACCTCTCTACTTCAATCTCGTGCTTATAGTGCATTTCAATTGCAAATTTATTATAATTATTAACGTTTGAAATTATGTATTATTGTGTTGAAGCCTGCCAAAGAGAATAACATAATATTATGTTCAGCTACTGTAATAGATATGTTAATGATCTCCTAGGCAAGTTTATTTTTAATTTTGTTGTATGATAAATATTGTATTAATATACGCATATTATCTAGATAGAATCTGTGTCGTGGTAGTACTGTATATTGTGATGTACGAATATTTTTAATTGTATGATGAAAGTACGATGTCACTCCTGTTGTACGGTAGGTAAGATTGATGAAGATTATAATATATTATTGATGAAATTGATAATACTTGAATATTAAATAGACATAAAAGTCTATAAAATAAAGTTTGACCCAATACTTACTGCCACTGACATGTTTTAGAAAGCATTTTTATTGTAATATCTCTAGTAATTGTTGAACATGTAAATAAGTACTGTATCCTATACTATTTTGTAGCTAAGTCATTTTTATCGAAGCTATTGATATTTAGGATAGTTATTTGGATATTCCACTGAAGTCTGTCTTTTCTATCATGTTATTTAAAGGTTCATTATAAGAGTACAAGTCGTGTTTTTTTGCTCATGAGCTTACTTGACTGGTGTGAGCAGTTTAATCACTTATGATCAATTTCTCTATTATTCAACCTCATCAAGTACTTTCCTGTCAATTTCAGGCTAGATTTTTGACATTTCTCCACTAACAAACAAGCTTCGGTTTATAGGGGAAAATCATCCATTCACAAACTAAGACTCTACAATATACTTCCTTTCTCCCCAAAATGTGATTACGTTTCTCATCAGGGATAATTGATCACAGATTTCGTTAAATATCATCTTAATGACATCACAGGTGATAAAATGTGCAACTCCCTGCAATTAACTTGTCTCTAATATATATCCGGCTTCAATTCCGATTCTTGATGTCCCTTAATATTTTAGTCGCATGTTCTCGAGTCATGTATCAATTATTACCAATCTAGTCGGTTGAAACTGTATCAACTAAATTTTTACCAATCGCAGTTCCAATACGATATTACCTCCTGATTTATCATAATTTTGAAATTGACCAGTTAATCTGTTCTACTGAATTCAATGTATTAAGTTATGCAAAATATAATAGTAAGTGGGATATGATTCATTCGCCTCTGTTAGCTGATCATTCGTCATTGCTGATTGGATTGGCTTTTCTGGTTATTCTTGGATATTGAAAAATGTATGGCTAGTCTAGTTGGACAAACGCTGATCAAGGTTTGACAGTTGATCAACCGTTACACCTTTTAAGATTGGTTGCAGATCAACCTTGATTCCCATTTGAGCAACTAATCGTTAAGAAGAATTTAAACTGTCAATCCTATTCATTTTTTATTCATTCAGAAATTTCATTATACTCTATTTTAACTATGCTTTCATGAGTTTTATTGTATTCTTAATTTGTATTTCAAGTCATGGAAAATATTTATGTAAGTTAGCTTCATAATTTTTTACACGTTTAATACGTTTTGATGAATTCCAGTTTATCGATACAAGTGAAACTGTTTTTTTTTCTTCTAAGGAATGTGAAGTACATTAATTTATTCATCTATGAGCCGAACTGTGCAAGTTTTCACTATACTATCACGTTAAGATTGTGTATCTGTTTTCTGAAAACATTGTCACATATTATTGAACTTCCTATATTTAATAATTTAAATTATAATTATGTGACAGCTTTCAAATATAAGAACCACAAGCATAAATGTTTACTATTCACGAAATCCCATCGATTTTTAACCACCTATAAAAATAATCATTTTCATTGATTGTGTTTTCTTATTGATGCAAAGTTCGTACAATTTTAAGCAGACAATGTGTTCACCTTAATATGGTGCTTTGATTTGTTTTTCTTTTAATTTCCGTCCATTCTGGTTGGTAGCTTAATTTATGTTCTCCCATAAATATAATCACACTTGTACGGTGGTGTAGCCTTGAGAGTTTTGTCAAAACAAAGTACTTCATCAGAGTCAACAGTGATTATATATCAAAGCCTTTTTTTATTTAATTTGCAAATGTAAATAATGTTATTCAAGCGACTTACTGCAATCAAATATTGATTAATGATAATATAGCCAGCCAATGGTTTGTGTGGATTTTTTTTGTCAAATTTGCGATTTTTTGTTCCACATTATGAAACTTGTAAGTTATATGTATTAGCCAACATAAGTGTTGATAGGTTTCTATTATACTGTATCTGTGTACTTCTTTAGTTTTAATAGGCAAATATATTTTCAATGAATAAAATGTGTTTTATTTCATCCATCTTTCCTTAAATGTAGGTTATTCAAGCTCTCAGATATTTAATATATATTTGTTGTCGCAAACATTCATTTCATCGTCAAGTAATGGAAGGAAGTTTCTTTTCTCAATTCTTAGCAATTTATTGGGCATAAAATGCAAGTAACAGTACAAGTTGATATTCTGAGATTTTCACTTGCCGTAACTACATCTTTAATAAATACAGTCGAACATCTCTATAACGAACCTCCACTTAACGAAATCCTCTACACAACGAATTTTTACCTCGTCCCATGACATTTTAGAGTTTTGGCTGCTTATTTACCTCTAACGAATTTCGGACCTCTCAACAACAAAGTTTTCTCTCGACTCCAACATACAAAATGTAGTGTTTATAGGAAGCAGAGAGTCATTTTCAAAGAAAAAGTTTAGTTTTAGAAGAAAGGTCAATAATAATGGACTAAAGGACTAAAAATAGATGGCAATTCAAGTACGAAGAAGATAGGGTGATAGACAGTCAATAGAAGTTGAAACACGTGTCGGAAATTGAATGCAAGTTACTGGAAATAGACTTCCAAGAACTTGTCATTCGTAGACCAGGCAGGTAAACGACTGGACTTTCTAATCCTTGCTTTTGCCAGACATTTCAATTGTTAGAACTCGTCATTCATAGATAAAGAAACGGGAATGCTGGATTTTTCCATCCTCCCACCATTTGCTTTTGTTACACATTTCAATTTTGCTGGTTAAGTTACTGTACTCAGTTTCTAAAAAATCGTGATCAGATTCTGAAACTAAGTGTTGCTAATGATTTGCAACATTGTAAATTTGTACATTTGATGATACTGATAACCGGTGATAAAATGGGTGACTGTAATGCACGAGAAAAATCTTCCATTGTCAGGGAATTTAATCAATGAAAAGGCTTTAGAATTGGCAGTATCATCGGGATACAGTAGCTTTAAGGCAAGTAGAGGCTGGTTAGAAAAATTAAAAAACGGCATGACATCGTCCAAAAAGTGATATCGGGTGAAAGTGCTAGTGTTATTGATATGTACCCTCTTGTGAATTCTGGAAAGAAAATGTTCGTAGAAAAGTTAAGAATAAACGTTCTCAGAAAATATTATGAACCGAAAGACGATTTCAATGTTGATGAGAATGGTATATTCTTTAAATTGTTGCCCAATAGGACACTATAACTACCACCCAAATCATTTAATTACCGCCCTTGATATATTATAAGATCCATAAGAGTGTGGCATTTTTTTGACAGCAACCTCTCAATAACGAGTACCTCTTTACAGCGAATTTTTTCTTGGGATAATCAACTTCGTTATACAGAGGTTCAACTGTAATTTCTTACTGTATAATAATTATGTTATGCAAATTAACACATACAAGTCTTCAGAGAAAAAATGAATGATACCTACCTATATAGATAACTTACAAGGGTTGTGTAAAAATAATGTTGGTTTTCAATTTTTTCAGATGTAAGGCATTTTTTATGTAAATTTGAAAATACATCATTGGAAAGCTTATTTTTACCTATTTTTCTCCAGATTTTTTCATGCATTTTTGTTGACGACTATTCCACTAATGAAATCCCGCTTCAAAGAAGCCCGTGGAGGAATTTGGTGACCTCTTCCTGCAATTCTTCATCCTGTAGAAATAAACTAGGGTACATAATATCACAGAAAAGAGTCATTTTACTTTGTGATAATACTTAAAGCTGCGCTTACACCAACAAAATGTTAATAACTTAATCCTTATAGATTCTATTAGATTAAACCAAACTTGACAAATAGTCCAGTCGATATAGACATAAAAAGGGGGTGTGCTTGCAATTTTTATTGTTCTGATTTTTAATATATTATTTGGGTACATAAGAGAAGTCCACCAGAACCAATTTCTTCATGCAAAATTTCCTTGTGCTAGATACAGGATGGCCCAGTTTTCAGCTATTTCTGCCAAATCTCGTAATCGGACAGAAAAATTTACTCACGCCTTTTTTTAGATTATAAAAGTCTGAATAAAATGAGATCATTCGGAACTCTTTATCTCCGATGAGTACTGAGTTAAGATTTTTCAAAAATGAGTGAAATTTAAAGAAAAAATCAATTTTGATGAATTTTAGTTTTTGATCAACAATATCTTCCGATTGTTACCATTCAGATTTATAATCTAAAAAAAGCGTGAGTAAATTTTTCTGTCCGATTACGAGATTTGGCAGAAATAGCTGAAAACTGGGCCATTCTGTATCTAGCACAAGGAATTTTTGCATGAAGAAATTGGTTCTGGCGGACTTCTCTTATGTACCCAAATAATATATTAAAAAATCAGAACTACAATATAAATTGCATGCACCAATGTATAATATAGTGACTGGACTAAAACACATTTATGTTCATCATGTGTATGATAAGTTATGTTCAATCTAATGGAATCTATAAGGATTATATTATTAACATTTTGTTAATGAATTTGGTATGAACGCAGCTTTAGGCTATTACTCTTATTCTAGGGGTAGGCTGTATTTAATTTTATTCAAAATGTATGAATACCTCAATATAATTAGGTAAAAACTCACAAAAATATTTACACCATGAAATTTTTACTATTATCTTCTCTTGAATTTTATTGCTTTATAATAATTGTCGGTATATAGGTACGTATATTAATATTAGACTGTATTGTTTCTCTTTTATATTTTTTGACGCGTTCTTGTGATCATATGAACTGTACTATAAATACATACATTAATCCACTTATCAAAAAAAATAAATTGAAAAATGTACGGTGTACAGAAGTATTGTCATCTATGACTCATAATAAGGAAGATTTAAGGCTGAATGATATTTTAGAATGTTTCTATGGATGTTGATTCACAATCTGAAAAACCACTTTTTTGGACTCAGGGGACCTTAAAACGTATAGAAATTCAGAAATTGGGGTACCTTAATTTTTTTCGGAAAGCAATACTCTCCTTACCTATGGTAAAAGTAAAAATACCGGTATACAATTTTTATTTTTCCAATTTAAAACTCACCTATTTAAGAAAAGTTGAAGTTCGCGCTCATTTTTGTACAAGTGTTTGCAGATGGTCTCAGTTAATCTCAGTTTCAGTTTATCTATAGTGAGGTCCACGTTATAATGGCAGTGGATAAGGGAAGAAGAATAGCAATTCCGATCCTCTGCATTAATTAATTATATTTTTACACTGTCAAAAACATAATTGGCATCGTTGTGGACCTGGAAAAGGATAGTATCACCGGCTTTGTCAAATGATAGGCAAGGATAGCAAAACCAAAGTTGATCAAATACTGTCATTATAACGTGGACCTCACTATATTCACCGGCATCATGAAATAACCTGAATTGTGACGTTGAGACGTTGTATTGAAAGGTATTTCAAATGTAGAAGGGTAGGTTAGGGGGTTAGGCTTGAATTGAATAATTTGGTTCTATCCAAAAATTTTCCCTAGTCCTGGATTATGAACAGAAACGACAAAAGCATTGGTCAAACATGTGATTTTAGACAAACTGAAATTTAGATTAATTGATTGTTATCCAGTCGCAGTAGTTCACAAAAGTAAGTACGCTTGCTATAGAGTGCGCCATCACTGTTATTTTGTTTTTCAGGTCCTGAAGTACCGCATTCTGTGTCGGCGTCGAAAAATCGGCTTTTTATTATTATTAATCAGGAGAATTGTAAGTCTATTAGTTATTTTTCTCATAATTTCTAAATTATGTACGGTTGTTTATTTCAAAATCCTTTATTTAACTTTGATGTAGATTATGCAAAATACAAAAATTTCAATGGCTAGTGTTCATAACCTCAATAAATTTAGAAGCACTGTCTATTATTTTTATTAACAAATCAAATTTTATAAAGCAAAACCGCTTTATTTTATCTTGGCTTTAAAATTTACTTTTTGGATTTTAACAATCCAACGTTATCAAAGTTGTCTAGATTTTCATGGAATTCGGTTATATTCATAAAAATGCATAACCTGTCACATTGTCACCACATAATCTGAAGTAGGGCCTATGTAACTAAAGAAGTTATGTATTTAATTTCATGATTCTTTCTACAGTTACATATTTGTTGTATTGAATTAGATCTAGACTTTTTAAGTACTTCTCAATTATTACGAGAATTCTTGACTTAGGTTCAATATAATTGAACCTAAGCTTATATTTGAGCAACTTGACTCTTGAATTCCAATATTCTTAAACCATCATAAATAATAACTTAATTGCTTTGAAAATTTTGAATTACTTCTGTATTTAGAATGAATGTTTTTCTAATTTCAGTTTATTCAGCTTGAGTCATGATGGATATACGACCAAATCATACCATATACATAAATAATCTGAATGAAAAGATTAAAAAGGAAGGTAAGTTTATCTATATGTTGCATTGTTTATTTTAAAACTATTTTGTGGCAATATATTACTATTTGGTTGTAGTCTATCAACCACCTTTTCATAAAAAATATTTTTTTTTTGGAAAAGTTGAACACATTTTTGTTTTTGATTTAAAAAATAATACCTAATAAAAAAATCAAATATTCAATAATTCCTCCAAGATCGATAAAATTAAACAATATAAATCAGTGGCGGCTGGTGATTGAAAATGCTGGGTATTTCTGTTTTGATCATTATAATCTTCAGTAGCCTAGACTAATTGGTACCGACGCCTTTGATGTGTGTGTTTGTGTTATGGGGGGGGGGGTAAAGTCTGTTCTCAATTTGAACAGTTCCATACAAATCAGATAGTTGGTAATAATAATAATCTATATATTTAAATAATATGTAAATTTGAGGTTAATTCATTAATCACGGGACCTGCTTGTTTTTCAAAAATATCCAAGCTACATTATAATGTGTGACCTCGCACATTGAATTTATAAACCACAGCTTTTTCTAATGCTGTCCATCAGAGTTAATTCTGGCGAGATATCGGTGTAAAAACTACTAATGGCTGGTTGGTTCGCGTATCGACAATGCTATAGTCTGTGTAATATAAGCTTGGCCCTCCATCCGAAGAAATTACAAGTTTGCCAATTCTTGTAAAATTGCAACTTTCTCAAATTTCCAATTCAACGTCAGAATTGGATGTAGAATATCATCCCCGATATCCTAGTAATGCTAAAAATGTTTCAAAAATGGGAAAATAATTTCCATTATTTATGAGAAACTTTTTCGCTTTCACCACCTACTTATCCTTCGAAACAAAAAAGTTTCTAGCATGTCGAAAATTTCATGTTCTCTGCTCAAAATGTCTCGACATTGACGAACATAATCATTAATTAAAAAAGAACTATAGGTCGGATTATCCAGACACCAATAGAAAGGAGATATTCTCCCCGTTAATTTGATATAAAATTATTACGTATTAAGACGCCCCATGATTCTGAGGGAAGTGATATTGAAAATAAAAACAAATCTTGGCGATGTTTCCAATTTTATCATAAAAGTTAAATTTCCTTTTAATCCTTCAACCGTGAAACTTTTTTAGCACTACTAGGATATCTGGGGTGATATTCTACATCCAATTCTGACGTTGAATTGGAAATTTGAGAAAGTTGCAATTTTACACGATTTGGCAACCCTGTAACTTCTTCGGATGGAGGGCCAAGTCTCAACTTATTTTACACAGACTATAATAATCAGTTGTAAACAACTTCACCTGTCTTCCTACAAGACATACTGTCAACTGATCAGTCCGAGTTATTGAAAGCAGAGAAAGGTTGAGAGAAAATACCAAGTTACTTTTAGTTATTGATTGCCTGCTTCATTGTCAATTTTCACAGTTATTCGAGTATTTCCTTTTCCTTTCATATCATCCTTAAAATGCAGTATTTCATAAAAACTTGTATATACATCGAAGCGCAATTTAAAAAGAAAAATTCCTGTCAAATTTCATAGAAATCTATTGCCGCGTTTCGCCGTAAATGAACAAATAAACATAGGTTTATAAAAACATGAGAGAAATGCAAAACGGTCGACACGAATCTTAAACCTAGTTTTACTCTGTCAATAATATAAATATATATGAATTAACATATTTTTTTATCATAATAATGATTATATCATGCTATTATTTAGTCTATTATAGTTTTACTAACAGACTACACACACATGGAAGAGCACATAGAAACCTTTCACATCAGAATCTGGTACGGGCAATTTCACATCTAGACTTTTATTGTCTACCTAGCGCCACAAGCTGATGGTTATAGAAAAAATGCCACCACATTATAGGCTTCAGTAAATAAATATATCACAACACTAATATATAGTAAAAGTGCGCGTACAGGAGTTTCTTTGCAGGAGGATTGATGTTATATTCACTATTCAGTTCCATCACAGCGTCTGATATCGCGTGAACTGTGTTCACCGTTTACAGAGTTGCTCGTATTATAGAATTATTATGAAATTGTGAAGCTATAATAGGCTATATTTAATCAAGATAATATTAGAACCCCATTTAAGAAATAAATTACTTCATTTTTTTCTAAAAGTGATCCATTGATAATCGAAATGAATGGGGGCTGTGCAATCTTAACATGAGCCGCCATTGATATACATATTTTTAGTAAACACATTGTTTGAATTGTGAATCTTCTACAACATGTTCTTCAACATTCATAATGAAAGGACTCAATCTAAAGATAACCCATAGAAACTGGTCAAATCTTTATTCTATATAATTATGAATTCCTATTATTAACGTACATGTTCCATTCATTTTATTTGTAAAAATATTGTGATACTGAATAATCTTGTATTTTTCAGAGCTTAAAAAGTCGTTGTACGCTATATTCTCGCAGTTCGGACAAATTCTAGACATCGTTGCAATGAAAACGTTGAAGATGCGGGGCCAGGCTTTTGTTATTTTCAAAGAGATTGCTAGTGCTACTAATGCCCTACGTTCAATGCATGGCTTTCCATTCTACGACAAGCCAATGGTGAGTAGCCTAAACTTACACATCAAAAACAAGTCATCAAATTCGTTTCAATTTTAAGTTATTATTCAGACGATCCTGCATTTAAAAATACGGGATTGTCGTGAAAAATTATTATAATATTTGAAGGTCAATCATAAGATAAGTGCATATAGCTTTTAAAAAAGTTGAACTATTCTCAACCAGCTCAAGAAGTTTTGACCTGACAAATTTCTGTGTTGGTGTCGAGGTTGAGAATAGTTCACTAACAATGTTTACTAACATGTTTACTAACAATGGTTAGGCAGGCAAAGAAAGTATACACTGCTAATACCATTGAATCGGCTCCAAATAGCTGTAAAGCAGCGTGGGAGGCCATAAACAAACATCGCCCCAAAAAGCCCAAAGTTAAATCAAACATCAGTCCAGACAATTTCAATGATTACTTTGTGAATGCTATTGAGGATGTTTTGAAGAATCTAGATGAAGCTGACATGGACCCTGTGGAGAATGTTACAAATACAGTTCATAAGATGGATGTATGGAGAAGTATCAATGCGGATAGAGTCAGAAACATTGTCAGTGGCTTGAAAAACTCCAAAACACAGGATATATTTGGCCTATCCACTTCTGTCTTGAAAGAGACCATTGAACATGTAGCAGAACCAATGGCTACAGCAGTTAACCACTGTTTGAGGTTGGGAGTATTCCCAGACACACTGAAGCTGGCAAGAACACTACCAATTCACAAGAAGGGAAATACAGAGATTCCATCCAATTTCAGGCCTATTTCAATAGTGCCAATAATGTCAAAAGTGATTGAAACTGAGATGAAGCTGCAACTTACCAACTTTTTTGTGAAGAACAACCTTCTGTCCCAGTCTCAGCATGGCTTCAGAAATGGTCGCTCAACAGCAAGCGCTCTACTGTCATTATCTAAAAAGATACAGGATGCTTTTGAGAGTGGTGATTCACTTGCGCTTACTTTATGCGACCTGAGCAAAGCTTTCGATTGTGTGCCTCATGGCATACTGATTAGGAAGCTCAACAAGTATGGTGTTCAGGGTACAGTTCTAAGCACAATCAAGTGCTACTTGGAAAACAGAAGACAAGTGGTCTCACTGGAAGGAGCCTCATCAAGTATTAGAAATATGAAGCATGGTGTGCCACAAGGCTCTGTATTGGGCCCCCTGCTCTTCATACTCCTCATGAATGACTTCCCAGACAGCCAGGGCACAGTATACATACAGTACGGAAACTTGGCTAGTACCCTGACGCTAAAATCCGCCATCTTGTTAGGAAGCGCCGCATTGTAATAGTATTGATGGTAGGTTCGGATCACTTCAATGATCCGGATCAATTGATCTCGTTCACTGCTACGAGCCAATCAGAAGACCAGGATTGGAACTTCCCAAGGTCACGTGACGTGTTTAGTATTGGCGTCATGTAAAAAGCATTGGTTAGATAGGCGATTGACTACAAGTTTCCATTCTGTATATTCTGTGGCCAGGGGTCCATCCTCTTTGCGGACGACACCACACTGATAGCTAGAGGACGAACAACAGAGGAGGCAGCAGAAAGGTCAGTGGAACAACTAAATGCAGCAAAGTCCTGGTTTACTGCAAACAGGATGAAGTTAAATGAGGAGAAAACTAACCTTCTGGTATGTTCCCTCAAGAGGACTGCAGTGGAGTCTGATCCTGTGAAGCTGCTGGGTTTTTGGGTTGACAACAAGTTGAGGTGGAGTCAACATGTGGCTGAGGTCTGCAAAAGACTTTCCAGGGTTATATTCCTTATAAGAAAACTGAGACACATTGTCTCCAGGGATTACCTGGTCTCAGCTTATCACTCCCTTTTTCATAGTCACATCTTGTATGGAATCCTCCTGTGGGGACACGCGCCTTATTGCCATGATGTGCTGCTCCTGCAGAAGAAAGCAATCAGGGCCATTACTTTTGCGGACTACAGGGAGCATTGCAGGCCACTCTTCAAGGAACTGAAGATACTCACCATCCACAGCCAATACATCCTGTCCTCCTTGATGTATGTCAGAGACAACCTGCAGCAGCTGTCAACAAGAAATCAGATACACAGCTACAATACACGCCATGCAACTGACCTGGATGTTCCCCGATGTCGGTTGGCTGCTACTCAGAGAGGCTTCCCATCAGCTGCCTTGGGCTTCTACAATGGACTCCCAACTGAAGTAAAAAGTGCATCACGTGCAAGATTCAGCGCTCTCGTCAGGCAAAAGTTGATTGATAGAGCAATTTACTCGTTGGCAGAATTAGCTAATGAGCCTTTATTTTAATGACACAGTCTGTCTGGTAAACCCGGTCAAGGACGACGACAACAAGTATCAAGTATCAAGTATCAAGTAAGTATCAAGTATCAAGTTGAGTAGTACAGAGGACTTGAAAGTCCTAACTCCGCATAATATTTTTTCATCTTCATTCTCGATGTTAAGCCGTGTCCCCACTGAACATACATGTTCGGCAAACATGTTTGTTGAGGAGCTCAGGGACAAACATTTTAAAAAGTTTGGACAACCATTGTTTGTCATACAATAAATTACTGTTTTTCCAAAACTTTTCAGTGCTGACAGATATGAAACAGCTGTAAAACATAAAACCTGTTCTCCCCACTTAAAATATTTTGTTCGGTGACGTGTCCACACTGGCCAACGGGCAAACATTGTTTGTCAAACATAATAAAATTTGCCCAAACTGTTCGAACAAACATGTTTGTCGAACATTTGTTCAGTGTGGACACGGCTTTAAAATGTAATGTTTTCCAGTTCATAATTTATCCACACTGCATACTACCATAGGGAAACAATAGCATAAGTAGATATCCCATGGTATAGGGCGTTTATGTCGCAACTTTTACTGTTATCTCAAGCCGATAGTCCACGTAGTTCTTTCCCGTGAAGCTTTATGACGCTGGTAGTCTCTCATATTGTGCCGTCCATACACTCTTACCCGGTCAAAAGAGTAATCGGCTTGAGATAACAGTAACAGTTGCGACATAAACGCCCTATACCATGGGATATCTACTTACGCTATTGTTTCTCTATGATAATACCACTATTAGCATTCGAATATCACGCACTGAATGGAAATGTCACCCAGCTTCCAATAACTGACTGTCCCAGACATAGTATGAACTAGTAAGTTGGCATTTCTCCATGTATAATGTGTGGAAGTGTGGATGAAACCAACTTATGGTAGTACCAATAGGTCTTCAGTAAATCTGATATTAGTATATCTCAATGAAATAACAGGTTAATTTTTATTGTTATAAGTTCATCTATCTAATACCCTTTGTCATAAATAACTTATCAACAATTTAGTAGTGTTGAATACGGTGTGTTACAGACTTACAGTATTGATTCTATTCACTCAAAAGTGGTTTCATTTAAAATGAGCAATTAGACAGAATCTGCTGACAGGTGCTGACGATGAAGTATTGTCACATTAAATAAATTCAGTTACATGGCTTTCATGGAAGTTTCAATTTCACAAATCTGGCTACGCCAATTTTTGGTCGGCTGGAAGCTCCAGTCTAAACTAATACTATTTAGTATCAAACAGAGGAATTATTAATTGTTATTAGCTTCTATTGATTTAATATAGGCTATTAAACTTTTCTTATTTTATAATATTCTGGCAAATTCATTTTTTTCGAATAGCTCGTTTGGTAGAGCACGTCCAATCAATATTTCAGGTCACTATTATGTTATGCTCTGCTGCTCCATTCGCCCCTGTGTGCCCACATCAATCTCATTCTTTCCAATCGATTTTTTCTTAGCTGTTCAATGTTAGGAGGTTCACGTCTCCTTCTTTGCTCACACTCTGCACTTTTGTCTGAAGATTTTTCTATTTTAAATGTTCTCTGCAATGATACCAGACTTTTCACAATCCTTCAGCGTCTGCACAATCCATGCCGGCCTAATTTTGAGTTTCATTTTAAAAACTTATGATGAAACTAAAATACTATAACTATGAAAATTTATCAAAAACTTGTTTTAGAAGTCGGTCATCATCCATTCTCGATTTATGTCCAAAAATACAGTCTTTTCCTCATTGTGTGGATTTTGCTATAGATCTCTTTGTTGGTACGAGATCTGTAGACTGTAGTATTCTACCATGTCTCTCCTGGGCCCAAGAATATTTCCAACTATTTTCCTTTTCCAGCATGCCAATCTATCAATGCCTGCCCTCTGCACGATTCGAAGTGTTCCGGCCCCATACAATGCTTCTGGCGTTATAACAGTTTGAAATTATTATTATATTCATACTAAAGTTTTACATTATATAGGATCGAGATAGGTATATTGTGATGGAGGTTTTGATGTGAATGTATTTTGTTGTAGCGAATCCAGTACAGCAAGGTGGACAGCGACGTGATCGCGAAGATGAAGGGCACTTTTGCGGAGCGGCCGAAGAAGGCGTCGCGGAAGGCGGCAGCGGCCGCGGCGGCGGCAGGAGGGGCAGCTGCGGCGGCGGCCCTCGAGGAGCTGGCGGCCGAATCGAAGAAGTCGAAGCGGAAGGCCGCCAAGGAACAAGCGCGCATCTACCAGCAGCAACAGCAGCAGCAGAGTATGCAGCAGATGGCGTCGGCGGCTCCACCCATGATGGCTGGTCAGTATCGCCATACAGAAAGGATAACATAAGAAGATATATCCTATGGTATAGGTTGTTTATGTTCCAAATTTCAAGCTTAAATTATATTTGATTGGATCACTATAAAAACTCAAACTACTTTCTACCTCTGTTGTTTTTCGGACTCTGAATAACAATCCAGCTACCATGTGAAAATAGAACCATAGAGAAAATATGGCATAAGAAGATAGCCATGAAATAGGTAGTTTATGTTCCAATTTCAAGTTTAAATGATATTTACATCATTTATTTATTCAGTGTTTTTATTTGGTAATTTCAGTTGGAGGACCGACTACCGTACCCGAGCAGCCGCCGAACCAGATTCTGTTCTTGACCAATCTACCTGACGAGACCAATGAAATGGTTATCCAAATGCTATTTAATGGGAATTCTTCTAGAAATTCAAAACAGTCAGGATTCGCCAGATAAGGTGAATTAAGTGAACTGCTATTAATGTTTGAATTGAGGGATACGTCACATTGAACCTTATATGCAGAGTTAAGCCCGGGCCACAATTGTCATGCAGCGTTCCGATCCTACTCACGTCCGATATTTGTGTGGGGTAGACGAGTGGTGGTTGGATAGATTATATGATGGACATGACTGTGTGGCATGCACCATTCCAGGCCATTGTCATCGGAGTGAGATGAGTATGCTGCATGATAAGTGTAGACCTGGCTTTAGGAGTATTCCACAGGGAATGATTATGATAACATCGCCTTCCTATTTAAACGGCGAAATTAGTTAGTGATTTCGTGGATTAAAATAATGGAAAGAGTTTTAACATAAGTTAAAAGGTTGAATGTGAATTTTAACATGAATTTGTTTGGTACAGAAGTCATCCATCAAAATTTTTCATCCATTATCATAATTCCACGGGTCTACGGGTGTCATTGAATGAAAATAAATTTGATTTCAATTATTTTTCATATTAGCTGTATCTGTGAGTGCCAACTTGTTCATTTTTACTTCTACTCGATTGCTATTTAGTTCAGTCAATATAGATATAAAAAAGGGGGTGTGCTTGCAATTTATATTGTAGTTCTGATTTTTCAATATATTATTTGGGTACATAAGAGAAGTCCAGAACCAATTTCTTAATGCAAAATTTCCTTGTGCTAGATACAGGGTGGCCCAAAAACCTCGTATTTTCGGCTCATTTTCCAGTTTTCAGCTATTTCTGCCAAATCTTGTAATCGGACAGAAAACTTTGCTCTCGCCTTTTTTTAGATTATAAAATTCTGAATAAAATTAGATCATTCGAAACTCTCTATCTTCAATGAGTACTGAGTTATGATTTTTCAAAAATGAGTGAAGTTTGAAGGAAAAATCAATTTTGATGAATTTTAGTTTTTGATCAACAATATCTTCCGATTGTTAACATTTATATGTATAATTCAAAATCCCTCTGGGCGTATTTTTGTGCTCTACAAACTGAGATCAGGGAGAGCGCTCTATCTCAAATAGATTTCCAGGTACACCTGACAACAATGCTCCTTGTATTGTGAAAAACACGTAATTTTCAGCTTCAACCATCATCACCAACTACATTGTCCTCACATTGATATTTCGCACAATGACATAAGTTCATGAGATTATGTTCTATGAGAATCACCCGTTAGATGCACTTCATTTCAGTATTTCCTAGTGGAAAGGCGCGCTTAAGGACAACTCAAGGATCATAATTTCAAACACTTATAACTTTTGACACAATGCTCAGATTTCATCGTACTACACTTCATTCTTCTCGGCTCGTCAAGGCGGTCCAAAATCATGCATCACAAGTCAAATACGGTCGAAAAATGAAAAATTTATCGTTGAGTGTCTTAAGCCCATATTCCAATACAAAAAAAATGGACTTATCTTATGTACCCAAATAATATTTATTGAAAAATCAGAACTACAAATTGCATGCACCAATGTATAATAGTGACTGGACTAATTATATTTCAACAAAAATATCTTTATTGACTGCACCTCTGTAACTCAAACAAATTTAATTTGTGCAGATTCCCTGGCTTCAAGGAGGTGAGACTGGTTCCCAACCGCCATGACATCGCGTTCGTCGAATTCGAAACTGAAATGCAGTCGGGTGCAGCCAAGATTGCTTTGAACGGATTCAAGATCACGCCGTCGCATGCTATGAAGATAACATTCGCCAAGAAATGATTTTATTATAAGTGATACGTGTAACAAGTCAAGAACTATAAAGTATTCCATAATTTATGCAATATGTTTTTAAGGAAGTGTAGCGTTCAGTTTATAAATAATTTTCAACGATAATCTGTGTTTTATTGTGTCATTACGGGTTTTAACCTAGCTAGCTAGATTTGAATAATAGTTGAATGAAAAAAACGTTGTCGTAGGCTATGAATAGATCTTATGAAAGAATCACCGATGTTTTGCCCTTTGAAAATAGTTTCTTATATAAAGAATGATGAGCGGTTGAGAGTGTATTTGAAAAACATAATACTAATTTGGTTGACTATATTGTGCAATGGTTGAGCAAGTGATGTCTATTATTAATCCTTGAAATGAGAGATACGTCATATTGTATGAAGAGGTAGGAATAAATAAATACAATTTTATTGTCAGCCAGCCAAAAAAGCACAAGACAAAGTCACACAAATAGAACATGAAATAGACAGTCACACATTAAGAGACACATTGTTACTATTACATTGCTATTTGCTATTTCCAAATATTACAAATAACAAAGACAATATTACAAAATTAAGCAGCTAGTTCATACGTGCTAACAATAAGAATTAAGGTATGCTGATTCTGCTCTCGTAAAATTCACTTAATTTATAAAAAGGATTGTTTGCCAGCCAATCGTGCACCTTTAATTTGAACAGTTTTAGGGGTGTTTGTTGGAGGTGTTGCGGTGACTTATTAAGCTGCGTACACATATTCGCGCTTCCAACCCGCACCGAGCACGCTCCTCCCTCGTACCGCCCTCGTACCACCATCGAACCACAGTCGCTCCGCCCACGCACCCATCATGAACGTTACGGAAGATGTTAGATCTTCTCGCGTTCCTCGGTCGAACCACTCTTGCTCGCCGGTCGATCATCAATCGCTCTGCTGGAGTGACGTTCGGTTGCGGAGCAGAGCGAAAGTCTGTACGCACCTTTATACACCTTTTGCCCAACTGCTTGGTAGAATAGGAGTATTCTACAGGTAAATAATGATGTGATTATCATAATATTTTTATCAATTAAATATACGCAAAACAGTATTCAACCAGTATCTTTTTTTCATAAATTAAAGAGAACTCATAATGATAATATTGATTGATCGTTACTCATGTATTCAACAATCAGTGCTATCCTTGATGCCATCATACGAAGATGTAAGCCAATCCACAAAATGTGTTAATTCATGTATTTGTGTTTTGCTGCTCTTAGCTGTTCGACTCGCCAGAACAAGCAAACTCAATTCTAGTTGCTTGAACAAGTTACTGGCACTTTCCCGACTTACTTGTTCACAAATTTAGATAGTCCTATTATATTCTCAGTATTATCATAGTCCTTGTCCTAGAATTACTTCTATTATATAAAAATACCTTCTATATACTACTATAATTGGTAGTATCTAGGAAGTCTTGATTATTGATTATCTAAGTTATTTGTGAATAAGTAGCCTAACTAGCCTTGTTGAAACCAATCAAATTTGAAATTGAACATCTGTCCGACCTGTTGAATTTGCACCTGAATTAGAAATATTATGTTGTAGTTATACAGTAATTTATGCAACGTGCACCGCTAATCTTATAGTGCATTTTTGTGCAGCATCTACTCAATATTGATTACCTTTTTTCAAAGAGTGTAGACTATAATTTACAACAAACACCCAATTGTTGTACCAAATTGGGTTGTCAGTAAGTAAGTAGTGACGAGTGTTGAACTAGAAATATAGAAAGTTTGTTTATTTGCAATTCAACGATTTGGTAAAGTTAGACATCAAGTTTTTTTAGGTTAATAATCTGCTTGCAACTTGTTTTATTATTCTATTTTATTGCAATTTTATATTTATCTGTTACTTATCATGATCATAGATTGATTATAATCAGTAAACTACTACGGTAAAAGTTGTATTCCTCATCAAGTTATACATAAGCGTTTTGACTTGCTTTTTGATGTTATGTTTTTATTATTTTTATCTTGTTTATTTTTGTGATTGAAAAACAAAATCAAGTTGTGATATTATTTTATGAAATGATTTTGAAGGTAAGCATAAAATGAAGAACAGAAAATTGTACAATATTTGTATAAGCGTTTTGGAAGCCAAATATCTTGCTTGGATAGATATAAAAACTTACGTTGAAATTGAGATTGATGGTAAAAAGAAATGTACAAAAGTGAAAGAATGTTCAGATCGACCATTTTACAATGAGGTAAGTAAACATTTTAAATTAATATAGGCTTACGTAGGCCTAATGCAAACTAAATATATTTGAATAACTACATAAAAATTATTATTATTGTATAAAAGTAAATCGATTATTATTCTAATTTTATGAAGGATGCAGCATAGATTTAATAATGTTCTATGTCGGTGGTTGCAGTTTTAGTAACAAAAATCTATATATATAAAAGCGAAATGGCACTCACTGACTCACTCACTCGCAGAACTAAAAATCTACCGGACCAAAAACGTTCAAATATGGTAGGTATGTTCAGTTGGCCCTTTAGAGGCGCACTAAGAACGGATTTGGAAAATTTTCCAAAGATACGCCCAGAATCTGCGTTTTTTAGCATTTTCTCAGCTTTATCAAGAACAAATGAACAGAAAATGTTCAAATTTAGTACAGAAGCTCAGCTGGGGTGTAATCCGTGTAATAATGTTGTGTTAGAAGGAATTTGAAATAACGCAAAAAATTAGCGTTTTCTCAGTTCTTTAATCAAGTTATAGACAGAAAATGTTCAAATTTGGTACAGAGGTTTAGCTAGGGTCTAAAAATTTTGTGATGAGGTGACTCTAATATTTCATCAAAGATACGCCCAAAATCAACGTTTTTCTCAGCTTTTCTGCGTTTTCTCAGTACTATGACTTTCTGATGGAATGAAGCATGCTCAAATGAAAAATGCAGGCGAGCAAAGCGAGGACGATCCAGGGAGTGGAGCCCCCTGGCTAGACGGATATGGCGAGCGAAGCGAGCCTGACGGCTAGTAAAGTATATTTTGAATGAAATAGTTTCGATAGGTCCCAATGTAGATTGAATAGTTTTGATTGAAATCATTTCTATTTGAGCCTTCCAAATGATACTTTTAAAATAAGCCACAAAATTTACTCTTTTTTATATTATATATACTATGAACCTAAACTGCAGGCCATATACATTTTCTCAGGTATTATTAATTTAGATTTTTATAAAATAACGTTTTTCATGGAAATAATTTCTTTGTTCAAGCGAGTAAACAAATCACGACAATCTTAAAAATAAATTATAAGACTTTTCTCATTTCTTAGTCATGAATTTCAATCTTTTATTTTCCAGTACTTTGTTTTTGAAGTGCAAAAATCTTTATTGGATCTAATGAGTACTGACATTGAAATCTCAGTAAGTATTTCAAATTGAGAATTTCTCATAACAGGCTTAGAATAAACTTTAGAATGTGAGGCTCAATCATTCAGTAATTAGTGGACTTAATTCCAATAACAAAATTTTATTTTCTACCTCTTAAGTACAGAAATATTCTTCTTAACTCTGTATCACATTTGTAGTACAAATATTTCATTAGTTGTAGTTTCCATTTTTAATTGTATTTATTTATTCTTATATTGCCTACCACGTCTTTATTTTTGCAAAAAAATTACAAACTCATTTTTTTATTTAGTTTTCTCTGTCTTGTAATCCATGTCAGAAGTATTTAGTAAACTTGAAAAAAACCTATACATTCCTTGAACAATTAAAATAATTTTTCACCTTTCTTGCCACTATTCCTTGACTCAATCAAATGTATCATTTTATCTTTAGTGTAAAACAAATTATATTTGCGATCTAGCTTTGGTGCAAAATAAATAGAGATTTTAGAGGTGATGATTTCTTGATCCATTCCGAGCTGCTTTGTATAAACACACTTTTTCTATGTATTTGAACACGACATGCAGTCGATTATTAAGTAAATATTAAAAACTTTTACTTACTGACTGGAGTACTTTCAATCGCCTGGCGATCATTTTCAAAACTGTTGAAAATGATCGCCAGGCGATTGAAAGTTGAAAGTACTCCAGTCAGTAAGTAAAAGTTTTTAATATTTACTTAATAAGAGATTTTAGATTTAATTTGTAGCCTACAGTGTTATAAAATCTTCAGCCTATAAATGAAATTGTTAGGTTTTCCTATTTGATTGTAAATTTGGTTTACCAAATCAATGTTAGATTTTTTAGACACTAATTAGTTTTTTATTTTTAAATGTTTAGATGTACAAACCACGAGCAAATTTTCGGAAAAAGAAAGTCCTGGCTTCAATCAAACTCGATATCGGAACTATTTGGAACAAAAAAGGTGAGAATATTGAAATTTACATATACATTATCTGAATTAATCAACCTATATGTGATAACTCAAATAAGATTGAGTTCACACTCATACCACATAAGACTGATTCATTTGACTACATTAAAAATAGCCTATTTGAAGAGTATCCCAAAAGGATCATAAAATTATATCAATGTCAAACTTTCATATACTCATAAAATACATACATATATTAACAGTATAAATAAATTTAAAAATTAAGTTCTTTCGAGCATATAAATTTTTCCCATGTTTCATAAAAGTATTTTTGATAGACTGACTAATCAGGAAAGGAGAAGTTTTAAGCAAGCGTTAACAAGTTCTCTTTCTACTAAGTTAATTATTGCTCTCCTTCTTTTTGTTTGGCTTTGCAACCCAGTACGGGTTACAGCCTCGCTCAATCTTCTCCTCCAAGCATCAATATGTTGAATGCAGCACGTCTCCATCCCTCCACTTCAACCTTTGCCGCATCCTGGTCAACCACATCTATACATCTTGTCCTGGGTCGCCTCCTCTTCCTCCTTCCATGTATTTTATTGCAAGTTATCAAAAAAAGAGAATTAGGAATAGAAAAAAATCATATTTTTATTTATTTATTTCATTGACAATTTCAAATCATAATTACAATATAATATGATTGGAAGAAGACAACAGGCATAGCCCAAAACTGTCCATATAAAAAGCCCAAATATTAAAAACAAAAATATTTCACTCAAATTTTGCAAAAATTTTTTGAGCCAGAAAAGAAACACAACTTTACTATTAGCACATAATGAGTAACTTTATATTGTTGTTTAGTGTAGCAAAAATATTTGTGTGAAGGTAAATTGAAGATAATCCTTTGTTGCGAATAATGGGAAAATGAAGTGTATACTTTTGTGGATATTACAGATCACCAGATCTACCATGAGTGGTTGACCTTACGCCACAGAGCAAAAGAAAAGGGTTTCCTGCAGTGTGATATAAGAATTTTGAGTGCCGACTCAGAACCTATGCATCACTTGTCACCATTTGGAAGGTGAGGAAAAATTTTAAAAAATTCTGTAATACATATTTAGAAATTATAAAATTGGAGAAGGAATGTTTTGTGAACCCCTCTTCTTTGTATACCTATAGAGATATATGCAAAATGTGCAAAACCTATAACGAATTTATGCTATACTGGACTGTCTACAGAATTAATCTTGATCAGATAAAACCTGAAGAACTCGAACATCAGACATTTATTATCAAATGAAATAATTAATATAAAGTTATTTTTTTTTTGAATGAAACTCAAAATTATAGACCTACGACAGCCAGGTCTTCGATATTTATATTGTTTATAGTTTATAGGAACATAGAAGCTGAAATAGCAGTCTTTATTATAATAAAGCTATTCGATATTTATATCAAGAATTTTATTCTGAAATACCTATTACCTGTAAGATAGGTTTATAGGAGTCTCCTGTTTATAGGAGTCAACTACCACAGAAAAAACATGATATAGATGAAGTTATCAGTGTGGCAGTCTATTTTCTGAGAATATATAGAGGTGGAGATATGTACAACTTTAACCAATCAAAGAAGCATTCAAAAATCAGTGTCAGCATTACATTCTGTGGAATCACGGTAAGTTTACTTCATCAAATCAATATCTAAAGAAATATTCTAATTAAATTGGTGCAGATTATACAAAATATGTTGGATTATCATCCCACTTCTCAATGATCTTAATGTTAATGTTTTGAAGGGACGCATTCAAAGATTCAAAGGTTCAAAGAATCTCACACGTCAACCGAAGCTTATTGTGTGTCCCAAGTTTGTTAGTTAGGCAAACCAATTCCTGTGTCCTTTACAAGGTCCAGAAGTTATTTCCCTATACTAACATCCTATTTCTCACCTGGTTGCTTGCAGCCAAACAAAGCCCTTCTTCTAGCCCCAAGTCTTTCGCAATTCAGTATGATATGCTTGGCAGTCTCTTCAGACTGATTACAAAGCCAACACATCTGACTTTCATTTCTGAGGTGTGGAGATGTTTCCTGAAGTGGCCGTGTCCATGTAACAGGGCAATCAACTGCTTGACCTGACCTCTACCCAGAATCACCAGCCAGCTGTTGAAGCAAGGGCTTGCGTCTGCCAGCAGTCTTTTGCCAAGTGCTTGACCAGGGTGACCTTGCCATTGTTGGTGATGTAAGTACCTGGACCATTTACTTATTGCTCAATGATCCTACTCCTCATTCTTCGTTTTGAATATAGTTTTCCATTCCTCATCCCTCTTTTTGAATATAGTTTTCTCTTTAGATATACAGATAACTGATTTTCAATTAGCAGCTAATTACAGTTTTATTATTAATGAGTAAATTCCTATATTATGGGTAAAAATAATGAATCTTGTACTTGAACATATTTCAGATGAAGACCAGTGACCAAAGAGATACTGTCAATCCAGTGTGGAATGAAGAGTTCAAAATTGTTAGTCCATTCCCTCCTGCACATTACAAGTTGAAACTGGATCTTGTTATAAATGACAAGGAGGTATCTTCTGTTTCAATTCTCATGGACGAATTATCTTGCACTCATGATAAGCATAAAGGTGACTGCAAATTTTTATTTCTGAAGAGTTTTTCTTGTGTACTAATGCTTATTGCTCTATCTTGGAAAATATTTTTTTATAATTTATTGTCATCATTAAACATATCGTACTGTATATTACTATATAGGATAATGCTATTCTACATAATATCACTGTATACTGTGATTTAGTGAACATTGCTGTATTAGGAGTGATGACAGAGACTCCCAGTTGACTCAGATACTAATTTGAAATTTATATTTTTATATTGGTTTGTAAATTATGACAAAACTATGTTTTTGATCAAGCTCTTGAGTTAATAAACATATTTTTTAATTTGTTGTATCATGTTAAGTTTATAAAACAATAAGATACATATTTATAGGCTTTTATATGCTGGTGGGGAAGGTGGCTCTAAAATTTGGGTCAATACAAAAAATATCAAAACTCACTCTGAGTCAGTTTAAAAAGAAAAGGTGGTTTCCTTTGCCCTGAAGAGTAGGGTTGTCACGTGTGGGAAGATCATGAACTCATGATCCTCCGAATCTAAATTTGGCTCTTAAATCTGGGTCCCTGCAAAAATTATCAAAACTCACTCTGAGTCAGTTGAAATCGTTAACTAACTCAGTTAGTGAAAAACGGAGGTTTTCTGCCCTGAAGAGTAGTCTCGAGTTGAAAGATCATGAACGCATGAAAATCGTTTTTATCTACTGAATAATAATAATAATAGTGTTATCTAGAATACTATAACTTGATTAATTTCTCAATGAAGATATTTGTTTGAAACAACTTACTTCATTTCTCACGCAAAATGGGGAACAATTTTTATGTGAGTTTAATTTTCTTTTCTTTGAGTTTTAATTTTCTTTAAATTTGATCTCCATTATCGAATTTTTCTAAGGAATTAATAGAATGATTTTATACTGTATCTACTAATTATGAATTGTAACATGTATATGCATCAATTTTCTTTTACAGGATTCCTGCCTACATTTGGACCAGCTCACAAATACTTCTATTCATCACACAATTCTTACCTCGGCTACATTATTTTCTCATTGGAAACGATTGAGATGCGAGATGCCAGAGAAGACAGTGAAAGCAGTGTGTCTAAAAGGCTCAAAATTTCTGGTTTGGTTGAGGTAAATCAGAGCCAAACTACTATCAGATAACCAGAATCTAGAAGTAAAATTTCTAAGAGGAAAACATAAAAATTATTCTTAATAGAAAATGTATTACTGCATTGTAAACATTTTCTCGTACTGTGACGGTAATGGATGATTTCTAGTAATTTAACTTCAATTGGTTCATATGTTTTTCCAATCGGGTTCTAATAAAGCTAATAAAACTTTGAGAATAAACCTTCAGATTAATCAGATAATAGAATATACCTATTTGACTGGTTTATACCTTCCATTTCAGGAGAAACATTTTGGATTTCAATATTTCTCCTGTTACTGTGTAATCTACGAAGTTTCTATGCTGAATAAACACTTGTGCTCCGAGCAGGAGTTGACCATTTCCCTGGAGTTTGGAAGAGAAGGCTTAGTTGAACAAAATGAAAGTAAAAACCATATCTGGCTTTATTAGAATAGAACCTTGGTGAACCTTGTTGTATTTTGTATCTCTTTTTTCAAGAATATTTCCAACCTTCATTTTCAAGTAATCAAATAGTTTTGAGAAACCCATTTCTATATGTAAAATAAATTCTAGTAGTATTACCTAATGGTTATATCTATTAGGCTAGATGATTCTTGAAGTCATCTTTTCTATATGTACTTTAAAATCTATTTCAGTAATATCAAATGCTAGAGAAACCTGTTTTGAAAACTTCATCATTTAATCTTTCTAGATTAATGGAGACAAAATGAGAGAATAAATGAGTGAATGAATAATGATAATATCTTTGAAATCTCACATTCTGATAAACATTGAATGAATTGATTAATCATATCAAAACTTTTAATACTGTTTCATCATTCAAATTATTGTTGACAGCTAATGTAACAAAGCCTTTAGCTGCTGAGGTCAGTGATGGCATTTATTGCTGGCTTCCGTTGGAAAATCAAAAGCCATGTTTGTACGTGAAAGATTTCTTGCCTGATACAAGATGGAGGCTGTTTATGACCAATAGCCTACAGAGAGTTTGTGAAAATCTTGTAAGTGATCATCTAATCATCTGAAATAATAAATTAACACTTCTATCTATTTAGATTTGTTTTGAATATAATTATATTGTAGAATATGTGAATCAAATAAGCATTCATTTAATTTAACATTTAAAATGTTATAGACTGGAATAAGGCATTAACATTTGCATTCCCTATAATAATTTCACTAACATGGGAATGAATATTAATGAAATTCATGCACAAATAAATATGACATCAATCAACTTTCAGAAAGAAAATTCAACACAGGCAAATGATGAAGGAGAGGCCAACAAGAAAATGAAACTTATTATCGATTCTTTGAAAATTTTGAAAGCAGATTGCGAAAATTTCAATTTGATTAATGGATCAACACAACTGGATAAAGACAGGATAAAATTCATAAAGAATCTCGTGGTAATTGTTCTCCTATTGTGATCAAATACATTTTTTCTTCAACAAGATTGATCATAGTTATCATTGCAATAAATTTTTATGATCATCTAATATTTTGATAATCTCATTATACTTTTTATACTGAATATAATTTTGGCCTCCAACGGCTATCAATACTCATTCTAATTGGTTATTCTCATCCACTATCTGATTAAATTATCAGTAATATGCATAATTAATTGTTGATAATCGAGGTCGTGATGAAGAAAGATAGAAAAAGAAACAAACTAAGATAAAAAAACAAACTATTGATCGTCCTTACAAAAACTGGTAGCCCAGTTGATTAAGGATCTTCCTCAGAAAATTAGTAAAAAAATGAATTTCTCACTACCGGAGGGTCATTCTCCAGAACGTCTTCCTCACAAAAATACCAAGCTCAAACAACTAATAATATTGTAATATTCTCTTCTTAAGTTTTATACTCCTGTGATATGTTTCAGAGTATAATTACAACTGAGGCAAGTAAGATTAATAAAGCAAACAAGTTCAAGAAAATCTACAACGATACAAAATATTTGTTGGATGTTTTGAAGAAATTTGCCAGAGATGTAAGTGAACTCAATCTCCTCCGTTCATATTGAAATATGATTATAGAATTACTATTTTTCATTTTAGATATTATGATCTCCGAATTCATTATGTTGTCGCAAACGTCTTGGGGTAGCATATTATCAATTTGAATTTTTGTTTAATAGGTATAGTATTAAAGTGAATAGTTGATATATAGGCCCATTTAGTCATATACTCATCCTTTCTATTTTTACAATCATATCAACCAAAATTTTATTGCATTTTGTTTTGGAATTCCAATAATAATAATAATAATAATTGAAAACGCATTGGAATATAAATATATGGATATCAATATTATAGAATCTTCAATTATTTCTAGCCTCAGGACTCTCTTCCATCCATTATTGTCAACATATGGAAACACAATAAGCGGATCTACACTGGCCGAATCAAACCTGAGAATGTCATTTACGCAAATACTCCACATTTCTGTGGCAGCAGTTGTGGTCAACTGAAAACATTTTTCTTAGATGTGAGTTTATTTACTTCATCATGTAATTTCTTGCACAGGTACAATGTATATGTAATAGGCTAAATACAATAACCGATTGAAAATCAATAAAATACAATATATTATAGAGTCTGAGTTTGCAATGTAAGCTTATCATCATCTCCTCCATTCTAGTAGACAAATTCTAAGGGATGCGCAAATTTAGAATATTTTCGAGAATCATATCAATGTTTATTCACAATCTATAAATATCTCATCACAATTTTAATTTCCGATGAAACAAGGTACAACTGTCGGTATTAACACTAACAATACTTGAACTTAGAATTGAAAATTGTTTGAAATTGTTTAAAAATTGCATTGTTCTGTAATTTCTGCATTTGGAAGTCAGTAAACGTGGACTTAGACATTCATCTTTTGGTGCGTCTGTTGGATCGCTATCTAGAACCTGTCTAAATATATTTGATAATATGCATAGTTTTTATTTTTTGTTCTCGATTTCAACTTGACTCAACCAAATAACAGCAAATAATTTTAATCCCGTTAATGGCAATTTGCAATTTGAGTTTTATAATAGAAGTGTATAAATGAGTGATCCCTAATTGAAACAAATTTGATCTAAGTTGGGATTCCTCATTGTTGCTATAGTTGTTTTTACAACAATCCATGTCAATTGGAGAAACTATCATTTTATAAATCATTGGACTTAGATTCATTATCAATTTATAAGTTAAGTTATTCAGTTTGTATTCAATTATATAATAAATGGACGTAAATTCAGCATACAATATTCATTATTTTAGAACATAAAATTGGCTCATAAATGTATTTGACTCAATGCCAGACGTAATGGCCTGGAAAGTTGCAACTTCACCTATTGCAGCATCGGTTATGGGTTCGATTCCCAGTCTGTCTGGCATTTATTACAACATGATCACTCACCTCATCATTTATCAAATTAAAATTATTCATCAAATAAAAACAAATTCTAAGATGTCTACGTTTACTTCCTAAAACGTCAAAAAGAAGTTTCAATAAAAACAAATTCTACGATGTCTACGTTTACTTCCTAAAACGTCAAAAAGAAGTTTCAGTTTATTTTAATTGTATGTGATGTGTAATTGCAGGAGCTTGGATCACATCAGAATGGAAGAAAGAACAGAGCAAAAATGGCTGCCTGCATATGGATGGGAGTCCATTGCGACAATGTGCACTGGACCCAATCCTTGCCCAATGGATTCTCGTACTGTTCATTCCTCCAACCTGGCAGCTTCTTGGAGAGGCATTCTGCCTTCTCCATCAGCGGCACCAGAAATTCGCGGAGTACTGTTAGTTCCTCAATCACTGAAGTTCCCTCCTGTGTTAAATACCAGGATTCCTTTGTAAGTTTCCATAAACAGAAGGTAAACTAAAACGAACCCTGTTAGTTTATCATGTAAACTAACCATTGGTTTCCCATGTTACCAGATTCCTCTGTGAGTTTTTATATCCATTTTATGCATATATATATTTGATTTATTATGGGTTACAGTGGAACCTTGATATAGCACATCTCAAGGGACCGCTCAAAAAATTGCTGACCATCATATGTCTGTATCTGTACTAAATTGGGTTTACTATAATATCAAGGCTCCATTTCTTATGGACGTTTCTATGGACTGCAGAAAAAATGTACTATTACGGAGAATGTAGGTACTATATCGGGGTTCTATTGTATTCACATTTTTGGGAGGTGTTATTTTCATTTGGGTGCTGGTTGAAGAAGATATTATAAATGGAGAAATATAATGATTATTGAAAAAACATAATAATATTTCTATTTTGGACAAAAATGTATATATTCAAATTGATTAAATAAAAACATATAATATCTTTATTTTGTAACATATATTATCAGAATTCGTGATAAAGGCAATTTTGGGTTGATCCTTTATTTTTCTTTCCCTAACAATGTTTGCTATTTGTGTATCATTAAATAAATAAATGAATTTATTTTGAAAGTTCATGTAAAGATTACTATAGACGATTATAATTGACATTTTATGGACTAATGTTTATTGAAAATATTCTCATTTGTTATTTTCTACCTATACTAGAAGTTTATCAAGAATAGTAGCGAGGTTTGGAGCATTTCTTACTTTCATAGAAATCGCTAACACCTCCTCCCCGTAGTCTGAAACTTTTAAAACTAGGCCTACCTATTTTTTATATTTATTAATTGAATTGAATTTATTGCCAAAAATCACATACAAATATTTGTACAATACAATCACTAAAGTATGCAATATACAATTACCCACAAATAGACATTGATTGTAACTTGCACAACAATAATTATCAATGTAATATTGGGCACTGCCAACATAAGAGTCCTTGTGTGTTGGCAGTGAGTTGCGGTTCACTTATTCTGCTTCAATTCTGGTCAGTAAGAAGAGATATGAAAATTAAATTGAATAGAGCTAAAGAAAGTATTACAGCAATATACAAAAGTCTCAAAGGCTCAGAAAAAAATTAAAAACTTAAGAATAGTACATACTATATGACAAAGTAGAATCCAATTAACCACTGTGACGTCTTGAGGCCATCATGAAGTGAATATTTCACACAGGGAATACAATAAAAAAAAGATGATGAGGGAACATTTACAATACCTGGTTCGAGAACGTGAAAATGGAAAAACCATTGCTCAATGTTTTTAGTAACAATGTTTGTTTGATACAATATTATACTTTATACAACTAGTTTGAAGAATATGTTATGCTCAATCCAATAATCTATGCTTTTGCTTAAATTACGTGTCATTTGTTTATCTATAAAATCGTTTGGAATTTTATTTATAATGTAGCTGCAATAATAAGTAAATTGATGCCTGCCTATGGTTAGCTTAATGAGTTCTGTGTTAATCAATTATTCCTCAATTTATATTTTTCTTATATTATATCATCTGTGGGTATAAGAAATGTGCTGTCTGTTGTTATTTATTCCTCATCTTTCATCAATAATTATTTCTCAATAAATAAATCTGTCAATTTTTCTAATATTATATCTCTAGGTAAATAGGTACATTAAATGTGCTTTTTGAGGTAATTTTCTTATCTCTTGTTCAGGATTGTATTTGCCGGGTCTACATAGAGCAAGCATATTATGAAGATCAATCACTTTTCGATACACCAAGTCATAATAGTGTGAGAGTTGTATTCCAAAATAGAAGCACGGAAACTCAAGTAAGAGAGCCACCTTTCATATTCCTGTGAATATTATTATGTCTCATTTTTAGGTAGCTCATTAACTTTTTAAATTGAATCGTTATTGATGGGAGTGTGGCATTCCACACTTTTATACACAATATACACAGTATAATATTAAGAATATTTTTAGATTTATACAGTGATGTATTTTGAAGAAGCATTATTATAGAAAACTAAAAAATAGTTTTTTATTTATGTTAGGAAGTATATGGTATGCAGCAAATCATGTGGTCTGAATCACTGAGCACGGCCCCAGTCAAGTTCTACGGCGAAAGAAGTTATTTTGTGAATCATCCAACAACTATTGTTTTAGAAGTTTGGCAAAAAAGGAAAAAGGTAAAATATTATCATAAGTACTGTACAATCTGCTGTCAAATTGAAAGAGATGTTTATGGAAAGAGATGAAGCACATATAAATATGTGGCTTTTGTATAAACTCTGTATAATTGTGCTGAATTGAAACAAATTTGTTTTAAATTTGTATTTTTTCAACTCCTCAATTATTTTTCACCTCAAGCTGGATCTTTACTTCGTGGATTCTATTAGTCCCTCTGCATGCCTTTCACATTGTTCAAAAAATAATTCAAACAGCTCGATTGGAGATGTGTATGTGTGTGAAATCTTCATTAAACAGGAAAATATCTGTGAAAATATCTATTGCAGATCAATGCTAATAAAATGATTAATTTAATAGCATAGATTTGAAATGTCGTTTAGTTAATTATTAATACCCGCTTATTTTACAGGTATCTTTAGTTGGAAATGTGTGTTTGGGAGTAAAATTGAGAAGCGCTACTCCATCAATAGAAAGCATGGATTTGGAATGTCATGATATTGTATTAGAATCAGCCAGAGTGGGAAAATTGTTCTTGAGTGCAGAGCTTATTGAGGTGAAAATCAATCATTTTTATTATTCAATAATCAAATTACCATAAAATTGATTTTTTATTGTATAAAAGGTTCATAGAGAAAAGATAGCATAAGATGATATAGGGCGTTTATGTTCTAAATTTCACTGTTTGCTCATGCCGATAGTCCACGTCGCTCTTTTTCGTAAAGCTATGTGATGGTGATAGTCTCTCATACCGTGCCGTCCTTAGGCCTAAACTTTTCCCCGGCTAAGTCAGTAATAATCGACAGTAATCTGCTTGGGGAAACAACAAATCGGCTTGCAATTTGGCCCTATACGCATTGCATATCTTCTTATGCTATCTTTTCTCTATGATTATACTTACTGGCCTATCATTTATTAATAGTTTATAAACTCTTACTCATATCTACAGTATACTTACTTACTTACTTACTCCGTGGTGCTACAGCCCGTTTAGGGCCTTGACCTCCTCTATGATGCCTCTCCATTCCTCTCTGTCGCCAGTTCTTCTTCTCCAACCTCGGACACCCAGCCTCCTCAAATCTTGTTCCACATCTTCTAGCCAGCGTTTTCGTGGGCGTCCTCGTAGTCTCCTTCCTCCTGGATTTTCTCTGAAGACCTTCTTTACTGCTCTTGAGTCACTCATCCTTTCTACGTGACCTAACCAACTCAGTCGCCTTTATTTTATTTCGTTAAAAAATATCTACAGTATGATGGATACAATATAATCTACCTATAGAAAGTCCATGATGCCTTTGTGCAAAAAATATACTGCTTTTTGTACGTTATTTTTTATGCTTTAAATGCTTTAATATGTGTGTATGTCGTAGATCATTATAATTTACAAATATACTTAAACATTGAACAAACCCCTTTCTCAATAATCAATACCATATTGAAGAAACAGTAATAGTCTATCATTTCTAATTCAGTTACTCTAATCATTGCTAATGTACAAACTCAAAAGTGATAAACTTTTGATCGACCATATAAAACAATATTTATGAGAATACTACTAATAACGTAAACATTGTAGTTTAAGTTACAAAACTGCCAAAATAGGCCTATTTATACCACCACCGGTGGATACTTTTGAGGACTGAAGTAAAGTTTCAAAAATTATCAATTCATATTTAAAATTCAAATGTCATATCCTGATCAAATTTTATATCAAGGTTGATGAAGAACGCGAGAATTATTTTTCTGAGCTTGAAAGAACGAAATTCCCCAGTACTTCAACTGCAATGTACAGGTGAGTTACCATCCATATTATCATATATCTATTCTTTTGAATCGACAATTTTTTTAATGCACTTTTGATTATTTTATAACATACCCTGATGTTTAAATGGGTTGAAAGAAATTGCATGACTTGGAGCAGTTCACTTGCAGCCAGACGTGATACGTTATAGGATATGGAAGAGTTATAACATATATTTCAATGTCTAGTGTTGCAATATTGGTAGGCCTAATTCATAAATCTGCTAAATTAAAATGAATTTCCATTTTAATTGAAAAATTAAAAATATATACCACGGCTTGTATAATAAATTCCTACCGATACGATTCCAAGGATACATCTGTACAAAAATCCATTAACTATATATTATTGATCATGTATTTTCCAATAACTTGATAATTTATTTTAAAGTTGATTTTAAATGGACGTCGACGAAAAAATGGCAAATTATCATACCTTTAATTTTTTCAATAAATTGTTTATGTGTATGTGAGTCCTTATAACTACACCAACATATTATTTCAAATGCACTACTATGCAAATTAATCATATACTATTTCTTGGAGATGGATTTGAAAACTTTATCAATTGATTAATTAATTGAAGTGATTGGAAATTTTCTCCTCATCTCTTAAATTCTTGAATCTTGCCCTAATGTCATTTTTTTATCTAACAAAAAGATTGGAAGTCTATTTTTGGGGTGTGCGTGACCTCAAGCTTCAGCCAGCAAAAGTAAACACGAGTTTGAGGATCACTATTGGCAAATACTCCATATCTTCGCCGCCTCTAATATCGCATAGAGGGTTTACACATTTTTCAAAACAAGAATTGGTTATTGAAGACATGGTGAGTTGGTTATTAGTTTTAAATGAGTTGGTACCTAGTATATAATCTATCGGTCCTGTATTATCTTCGTTTATGTTTTTCAGATAAATTTGGTAAAATGTTTGATTTGGTAAAGTATATTGATGAATAATGAATTAGTAAGTTTCTTATAATAATCATCTTAATTGATAGAGACAACATTTTTTCACGTTACAGCAGTTTTCAAGTACCGTACATCATTTAAAATTTTCAAATTGTAAATTTCTCATAATCAATTTTTTTGACAAATATTAATGAATTTGATAATCCAAATTAAATAAAATACCATACCGGTACTCATTTAAATAAACAAGCCAATATTGAAGCAAACGATCTGTCCTTTGATTTATTTCCAATGATCATCAGCTTATCTCAAATTTTAATCATCAACCGGTCTATATCTTGAATTTACCTAATCACCACAATACTTCTTTTCAATTTTTTTAATGGGAGTACAGTTCCTAATTTTCATATTGATCTGCATTTCATGGGATATTCTTATTCTTAATAGATATGTATAAAGAGGGGTCCAAAAATTGACAGTACGTAAACCGCACAAAATAACGTACAACTATGAATCTTACATTGTATTGTAGTTCAATGTTTCTTCAACACATTTAATTATTGTACTATAAGTACATTTTAAAACATTGAACCAAAAGTATGAGAATGGTTTTCTGAATGTGACTAGTAGTTCTGTAAACAGTAGACCTAAATGTTAATCTTAATCTTATCCTTAATGCAAAATGTCAAAAAACCTTGCATATACATCGACGCGCAGTTAAAAAAGGAATATTCCTGTCAAATCTCATAGAATTCCATCAACGCGTTTAGTCGTAAAAGCGTTACATACATACAGACAGACGAAAGAAAATCCGAGTTAAAACATATAGACCTCACTGCGTTCGGTCAACTATTATTTGAAATTTTGTATGGCTATTATAAGTTGTTTATATGCTTTTTTAGTCAATAAAAAATATTTGATTTGATTTTTTTCCTGTAGAATCATGTTTAAAGTAAGATAGTATTTACTGTGAAAGAGTATATACATTTATTTGTACATTTAATGTATTTAGTATTCACTGTCAAAGAGTGCATACATTTATTTTTTGTACCCTCTCTATATTCCTAATCTTTCAGATACTACCAAAATCGAAACAAATCTCTCCCATGATGATAATCAACCTGATTGATACAGTTGAGGAGGAAAGCGTCAAATACACAGCCTGCTGCTCTATTAATAGCATCCACGACAAATTCGATTATTGTCCAATTACTCCACATGACTGGCGCAAAGTGCAGAATGTAGACAAACATGATTTTGTTTCATTGCGGCAGTCGTTCAATTACACCGAATTCACTGATAATCTACGGAAGAAGAGTTTTCTTGAAAATATCAAACTCGTAAGTAAGACAATACAGCTTGCAATTAACTCGTTTTAACTCTCATAATATATGCACAGTATTAGGCTACCTATCGTTAGCTTCTATATACTCAAATGACTTATGATAAGTTACAGGCTAATAAATTTGAGTCATTACTTATTTTGTTGAAAGATCATGCAAGTGAGAATACGAATGGAAAAGAATGTTTCTATAGTATTAATATTAAAAGATTAATCTTATAGAAACTCACTAGACTATCATTCCAATTTGGGCGAATTACCAAGCAGAAACAGCAAAGTTTTATATCAATATACGAATGTGGAGTGGGAGACATCACTTGTATGATTCTAGTTTCTCTGCTTATATCTCTGATGGTGGAAATGGTTCCACCATGAAGTTTTATCTGTAATGAAATCTCCCGATAAACCCCCAAGAAACAAGTTCCTGTTTATTATTGCTTCGGTGGTTATCAATATGTTTGCATAATATGTTGAAGAGCGTGATTATCCATCTCAAAATACTTGAATTGGAAAATCTCATCATACAAAATCTTGAAAAATATATCATATTATTTTCGCTGATGATTTTGAATCATTTCCGTAACATCTTTTATAATTTTATTTTTATAATAGTTTAGTTTTATATTGAACGATTTTGGTGACCTAGAAGAATATCAATGGGACACTGTTCTACTTGATTGATAAGCTGAGGGACGATAATGTAATAATAATAATTTAATCAAGCTCACCATCTTAGCCACTCATATGGTATCGACAAAACACCAGTGCTGCCTTATGCCCCAGGGGAGATTGAATCTGTTATGGGGAATGAGAGGTGCCGAATTTATTGGAATTACTCATTCTCCACCACCAGGCTTTCAAGAGCCACAAAGCCTGATGTTGTCCTCCTTGACATCACTTCAAAGACAATGTATGTCATTGAGTCTTCAGCACCAGCTGAGGGTAAAATTGTCACCAAAGAGGAGGAAAAACATATGAAATATCATGACCTACTAATAGAGCTGCGCAGGCTAAACCCAGGCTACTCTGTGAGAATGGTGGTGTTGATTGGAGGTGTACTGGGGGGCATGAGACCCTCATTTTTGGACAACCTTAGAACGATTCCAGCCTGTGAGAGACCTGCTGCTGTGCTTGCAGGTCGGATGCAGAAGGCTGTCATTCTTGGTTCATTACGTCTACTCAGAGCAAACGATTTAATGGTAACGGACCCAGTATGATTGTTTACCACATGGACATGTGGAGCAGTCACTCTGCAAAAATCGCTTGTCACTCTTCCTTGGGGGTCGGAGCCCAGGGAAAGGGTGGTCAAGCAAAACCTCAAACAGGGATAATAATAATAATAATAATAATAATAATAATAATAATAATAATAATAATAATAATAATAATAAATAATTCACTCACCTTTTCTTCTAGAGACCTCCAGCTCTTCTAATAGACATATTGTGGCTGTTGAAGCAAGGCTTCTTCTACGTCCTCTATTCAGTAAAAATGATATTTTCCAAATATCAAATGCTGGACAACAATGCGAAATGGATGAATAGTGAAAATTTGGCAGAACCAGCTATGCGAGTGAGGAAAGAAAAGAACGATTGGTGGACAAAGTATTTCAACAGTAAAAAAACGGTGAGAATTTTAAATTTCCGGATCATTCTATAATAAGTTGATGGTTAGTGGAAAAGTTTACGAGAAAACTATTGATATTCCTTAATATAATAGATATTTTGAAACACCTTTAATATTAAGAGGAATTTTTAAATCTGATTTCAAAACTTTTCATTATAAAATAATTATGAAAAAACTTTTAATCATTCAACGTTCTGAAATTTATTTTATTGCGATTTCAGGTAGAAAATGTAAATAATCATAGCAATGAAGATAGAGTTATAACTGTTATTCCAAAAAAGAAACAACCGCTCAAACTTGAGGTAAGATGGTAATGATCTATGTTTTTAAACTTGTTGGAAACAGTCAGAAGCTAATATGCTGAATTCATAAAATCAATATTTATTTAAATTTACTAATTAAATCATATAATAGATAAAATTTATAGTTTAATTAATTAATTTTGTTTTAAATTGAATTACGAAACTAAAAAAAATATTTTAAAACAAGTTTATATAGAAAAAAATTTAATCCTACAATTTTCTCATTTAATTTAAATTATAAAAATTAGGCTACTCTATAATTGAATTGTATAATACTATTTACTATACATTTAGAAATATTACAAAACACTCCAAGTGAACTGAAGTAACTATTTCATCTATCAAAATACGAGTAAATTTCTACTTCCTGCATATTACTGTGAAATCGTTTTCAAATCTAAAAATTTTGAAAATAAGATCAAAATTTTGTGAAGTGAACAACTACAAGACTTGACCTATTTCGGACTATGTGTAACCTTATCTAAATTTGGGAGAGGAATAGCGCAAGGTTACCTTATTTTCCCTCTCCCTATAATTTTTGATGATGTACTTATTGAATGAATCAATCAATAAAATAATCGTCTTTTCAAGGTCCTTGAAAATCTTGATATTTTTTCCGAATATCGTGATTTTTTCTGAGGAAAATCAATTCATTTCAACCAAAAGCCTCGATTTAGAGGCACCTCAATCTATTATAGTAAAATATTTATTTATAAATTAAAATTATAGTTATTGGTAATTCATCCGATCATGTATCTAAAATAAAGGTGAATAAGGGGGTTTGCAATTTTCATTATTTTCTGTGATGAGATTCATTAAGAATCTCAATTGTAACAGAGATTTTTTATGTATTTCTGTTATGTTTTCAGTTTTACACCGGAGAGTTAGAGAATGAATTTGATGGGTTCACTGATTGCTTGAAAGTTTTCAAATTGGCTCAATCAGAAACCGACGAAAGTCCAGAAAACACGACATTTTGCAAAGTCAAGGTGACTAATTCATATTTTTATTGGATGATTGTTCACACAATTATTATAAATCCCTTGCTAAGTTGGAATTTCTAAGCAACTAAGTTGGAAAATTGGGGATTTCGCTCTTCAAAGCCATCTAGTAGGCTTATATGTTCATTATGTTCTGAAAGAATAATAATTCTTAGTACACAGTATCATTAAATAATTGAAAACGAACGTAGCTATTCTCAACATAATAAACTATTTTCTAAACGTTTATAATATTCATGGTATAATATTATCATCTGGTATATTAATTTTTCAAATATTAAAATATGATAATATTGTGTTGCATATCCATACTTTTTCACTATTGAAATAAATCTTGAATTTTAAAAACACTTGGTGAAAATTTACTTACTATTAGTAAGATTAGAGTAGGCCTACGTTGGTAAGTTTCTACAGTTTGATGATGACCTACACCAGGTCGAAACGATCGTCACTACTAATAGTAAGTGCATTTTTTCACTTCATAAGTGTTTTTAAAATTCAAGTTTCATGATATATGTGCCTAATAAGTGCCTTACAGAAAGAGCTAGGTGTGCAGTAAATGAATGTTTTCTCAATTTTTTTCACTATCAAATCATTAATGTTTCAAAATTCCGATAAATTATTTTTTTAAACATAAAAATATGAAATATTATATTTTTGGTTGATGTCACGTTCCTCTTTTTAACAGGCGGCTGTTGTGCTGTACGAAGTCCCAAGTCCCGACCAGGAGCTACTCACAAGAAACGGACGTCCTTTGAACGACACCAATCACGTGTTGTCGAGTCACGTGGTCCCCTCCAACCGTTTCACCCCTGTTCATCCCTTCTCCTCCCATTCACCTGTTCTCTGGTCTTCTCCCCCTCTCTCCACCTCCTCTTTACCCCCTACTCCTCAACAAAGACTCTTGCTGCGCGTTTATATAGTGCAAGCCTACAATCTATTTGCTAAACATGGCCAGTCTCTGAATCCTTACATCTCAGCTTCAGTGTCCAGTGCTTCACTTGAAAGATTCGCCACAAATTTGTACGATCAGTCGAATCCTTGTTTTGGACTGTAAGTATTCTTTAATCTTATCAATATTTGAGTTATTTGATTTTTACTTTTCCAACAGAATAATTGATTAAGTAACTACTTATCTTACCCTCTTTTCAAAACTATTCCTATTTAAAATCTTCTTATTTGCTATCTGATTTTCCCCACTTTTCTTTATTCTCTTTCCCACGTATTGAATAGTGTTAGGCCTACATAGATTTTTCTCCTCATATCCATATCCACTATACATAAAATCAACAAATTCATCTTTGATTCCAATTCTTACTGTATTAATTTTCTTCAGTAGCTTGTCTATTATTTTGTTTTAATTTATTTTTTGCTTTTTCTTTCAGCAGTGAAGTGATTGAGTTTATTGAAAAACACTTATTTTTTAGACTTTTATTATTCAATATTGATCTCTCATATTTATTACATTTTATTGTCATTTCTTGCTTCATTTTTTTGTTATCTCTGCATATATTTTGTATTGTATTGTTTGCTAACGACGTGGTTAAGTGGTAGAGTGGATATTATTCTCCAAACTTCGCCACGTCAACAAAAATAAACAAGTCATTCTATATTATTATTAGTTACTAATACATAATACAGCTGGGAACCTACCTGTAATGAATCCTTTCGATCCTACTCCAATCATATAGGCGGA